>NC_063056.1:11491746-11791746 GCF_018812025.1 Megalobrama amblycephala
AAAGATCTGCAGTTGGACATCATTCCAGCCAGTGCTCCTGGTGCAGAGGTCAAACTCAGAGACGTCAACCATGAACTCAATGAAGAGAAACGCAAATCGGCCCGGAGAAAAGAGTACGTCTTTTAAACCTGATTATATGATAAGAAGCCAATGGCAGGAAGTGCTAAAAGGGAAGGGTTACTGCTTCATTTGAAGAAAGTCTAACTTTATTTTGTTTTGTAAAGAAACACCCTTGAGTATGCATACTAAAGTAAACAACTAAATGTTTTCATTTTGAGGGTTTGATACCAGATTGAAACCCCTCCCAGAGGCATTGTGCTTTCAAACAAATGTTGACAATAGGTCTCTGTTGCATTGCCCTCTTTCAGGTTTATAATGGCGGAGCTCATTCAGACGGAGAAGGCATATGTAAGAGACCTGCGGGAGTGTATGGATGTAAGTGTTGTTGTCACAATCTGCTCCGTACGGACCAACATTTAGAGGGTGTGGTACACCAATGTCCACTTTGGACAGATCACAAAAGCCCTGTGCTATAAATGTATTCACTGCAGTACAGCCCAAAAACAATCCAGTTTATCCAGGAATAGCTACTGTTTGATCTCATGAAAAGATCTGAGTGTCATTAAAAAACTGACCATGTTTATATGCACCATTTTTTAATCCAAATTGGAATATTCATGAGCTTTGGAATACACATGTAATCATATTCCGAAAATAATACATGTGCATTCTTTTTCCTCTATTCTCTTCTGGGAAAGACTGTCAGTGATGCATTTATGATGATGCATTTTAATAATTCTGCACAGTAATTTAAACAGCTCATTTTCTCATTCATATCCAGGACAACAACATCACCAAGGGTGCTTCAACCCATTTGTATATGTTCCTTTAATTTCTGCTTGTTCTATTGTAGCACCTAGAATTACTTTTATTATGTAAATATTCAGTTAAAGTGCATGTTTTGGATAAAATTGTGTTTATGACCCAGAATTCTGATTAATATATATATGGTATATGCCACAAGACTTTGTCAAACAGTCATTTTAAAGTGTTAGTTCATTTTGTCATTAATTACTCACCCATATGTTGTCCCAAACCCATAAGACATTCGTTCATATTGAGAACACAAATCTTTTTAATGAAATCTGAGAGATTTCTGTTGACACTGACAGTCTATGCAACTACCACTTTCAAGCCCCAGAAAGGTAGTAAAGACATCATTAAAGTAACCCATGTGACTCCAGTGGTTTAACCTCAATTTAATGAAGCGACACAAGTGCTTTGTTTAAACTTAATTTACCACTTTATTTACAAAATTTTAATCTCCCACGGGCATTCACGAGAGCACCATGTCGCATATGTTCTGTGTTGACACGAGAGCAGATGTTGTTGCGTGAACGTGTTGGAAATTAATATCTTGTAAATAAAGTGATCTTTTTTTTTTTGCGCAAACAAAACACTCAAGTTGCTTTATAAAATTGAGGTTAAACCACTGGAGTCACACAGATTACTTTAATGATGTCTTTACTACCTTTCTGGGGCTTGAAATTGGTAGTTGCATAGACTGTCAATGGAGGGACAGAAATCTCTCAGATTTCATTGAAAAGATCTTCATTTGTATTCTGAAGACGAACGAATGTCTTACGGGTTTGGAACGACATGAGGGTGAGTAATTAATGATAGAATTTTTATGTTTTTGGTGAACTAACCCTTTGAAAATCTATATTATTATTAAAACTGTAAAAACACGCTCAAAATTGACTAAATAAAAAGAAAAAAAGAAAAAAGAAAATCATAATCAATGATGTTTTCATAACCATTTTAATCAAATTACAGTAAATAGGATGACAATTAATATACTCAGAGAACGTTCTCCACTTCAGAAATTACTTTTATTTTCTGTTGACATAATTAAAGCTGTGCAGATAAGAAAAATAAAATTAATATCAGAGCCAACTATTCAGATTTCTGAAAACATTCAGATAAATAAAGAAAAGTCCATAATTCCAATTTCAGAACTATGTAAACACTGAAATATGGAAGTTTTCTTTAATTGTTTAATAGCATTAGTCTGTTATCACATTGTTGCAGAATTCTAAGTGTGTGTGTGTGTGTGTGTGTGTGTGTGTGTGTGGTGTGTGTGTGTGTGTGTGTGTGTGTGTATTTCAGACTTATCTGTGGGAGATGACCAGTGGTGTGGAAGAGATTCCCCCAGGGATTGTCAACAAAGAGCACATCATCTTCGGGAACATGCAAGACCTATATGAGTTCCATCACAAGTCAGTGAACTTAATGAACTGCAGTTCTTAGAATTATTTAATTCTGACTTCCTTTACTTACCATTTCCCTATGCCCTTCTTTGTCCATTTTTCAGCATTTTCCTTAAAGAATTGGAAAAATATGAGCAGCTTCCAGAGGATGTGGGTCACTGTTTCGTCACATGGGTGAGTGTGTCAGTGTGCTAAAGATAACCTGATCAAGAAGTGTACTAGACTAGTTTAGCATTATGTTGACAATAAATCTTCATCATTAGAGTATATATCTGGGTTGCACTGTATTTTACAGTACATACACTTACAGTGTACATACAAAGAAATCACTGAGTAATATACATTTTGGTTTTGGTTTAGTGTTAGGTTCAGGGTTAGTACATAGTTATTATAACAAATACATACTACATACTGTACACTACCTTTCAAAAGTTTAGGGTCAGTAGAATGTTTTTAAAGAAAGATTAGAAAAGATGCATTAAATTGCAGTAATCAGCATATTAGAATGATTTCTGAAGATCATGTGACAGCGGTAGTGATAGATGTTCATGGAGTATTGTAACTGTAACTGATTCCCTTATTGTCCGATGGTACAGTAGTTGAAAGGAAAATAACCGGTTCTTATCAATAGAAGCAATGATTGATCACATTTTCAAAACTATCACAGCTAATTACTTCACACAAATATTTATATCACTACTTTCTTCTCTTGAAGTGTCTCTTGAATCAGTTTTGATTTAATACTTCATGATAGCAGTTTATCATTCTAAAAGAGACTTTTATAAGTGAAAATGGAACATCTTCATGTTCAAAATGTTAATATTTTTAATATTTTATATGTTTAAATTATTTCCTGTTTTTTGTTTTGTTTTGTTTTTGTTTTGTTTTTTTCCAGGCGGATAAGTTTCAGATGTATGTGAATTACTGTAAGAACAAGCCTGACTCCACTCAGCTGATTCTGGAACATGCAGGGCCCTATTTTGATGTGAGTATTAAACAAACTAATCATAAAATTCTTTACATGAGCATAATTAAAGGGCATATGATTCTGTGTAAGAATCCATTTTATACACTTGAATCTAGAAAATTTAGTTTATTCAGATTATACAACACTTTTTGTGTTATTTCACAAAGAATGTGGGTGTTTATATGAATATGTATGTGACATTGTGTTTTTGCCACAGTATTATTGTGTGTGTCCATTAATGTGTATATGTATTGCAATGTGTGTGCGTGTAAGGCTTCTGTGATCTGTTGAGCAGTTCTGTTCTTGAGCTGGTAGGTGGAGGTCTTAGAGAGAGGGCACTTCCTGTGTGTCTGGGGGTGGGTGGGGGACTAGTGATGCCTCACTATTAAACAGTTGCCAGGCGATCAGAACAGACGGACTCTTTTTTCAGTGCTGAGCTCTGATGAATGGCTGTAGCCTTGAGCTCTGCTTTTGCAAAATTGCTATCAAGAAGCTATTAAGAATAAAAAGGCTAAAGAAATATGTGTGTTTGAAAGATGTTTGTTGTTTTTGATTAAAAGTCTGAATTGTGTTCGTGTGTAGGAAATCCAACAAAGGCACAGGCTGGCCAATTCCCTGTCATCATACCTTATTAAACCAGTTCAGAGGATCACCAAGTATCAGCTACTGCTAAAGGTGTGTTTCTACTATACTTGAAACAATTTTAGCAAAGATGAAATACAGATTCTACAAAAACAAAGCAAAGAACAGATACAAGTTGAACACAGACTTGAACCAAACTGGGTCCAAAAAGAGCAGACTAAACCCAGAAACACCATAAACTCAGCACAGACTAAACATAGAACCATCACAAATCCAGCACAGAATAAACACAGAATCAGCACAGATTAAACACAGAATCAGCACAGACTAAACATAGAACCATCACAGACCCAGCACAGAATAAACACAGAATCAGCACAGATTAAACACAGAATCAGCACAGACTAAACATAGAACCATCACAGACTAAACAGAATCATCACAAACCCAGCACAGACTAAACACAGAACCATCACAAAACCAGATCAGACTAAATAAAGACCTAGCACAGACTAAACATCACAAAACCAAAACAGACCCAACTCCACCACAAAACAACAAAAGTCAAACACAAATTGAACACAAAACAGAGACCTTACTCAAACCAAAATTTGGTTCCAAAAGGTAAATTAGCACAAATGAAGATGAAAAATCCATCATTGCTGGACACCAGCATTTGCACACTGGGACCAGCATGGGAGGAAGCTGGTTGCTGGTTTGCTGGTCCACAGCATGGGAAGCGGATGTGCTGATGGACCAGCATAAGGTATGTTTTGCACGCTGGGACCAGTTTGGAAAGCTGGTGTGCTGGTGGACCGCATTTGTTGTCCTTCAGGTACTGGTATGATCCCAGCAAGGCCACAACAAAACTTGTGTATGTGTTAGAAATCATGTTTCTTAGTGTGTGTTCATAGTTAAATAAAGAAACAAGCACACAGCACAACAACTGCAATTGACTCACACCCTCATAGATATGAAATCAACTGCAAATAAAATCAAAAATATCTCACCAGAGGATGCTTAAACAACTTGAAAAACAGCAATACCATCTTCACTTATTATAAACCTGTTTGGCTTTTTTTCTTTCATGGAACATGCACAAAAGTTGTTGAAATCAGTTTGAAGTCACCATTATGGTGATTAGTGTTCTTGGTGAATACTAATCACCATATGGTGACTTCAAACTGACTTCAACAACTTTTATATTTATTCTCTTTCAGCAATTGTCTATTGTCTATCACTATTGTCTACAATATTTCATGCTCCTGACTGCAATGACATACCTTTTACTATATACACTAGATTTTGACACGTGTTTCCAAAAGAGGATGAAAGTCTCGGGCGCTTTCAATTTTGAACTGTCATTATTAATGTTATTAACTGTACCATTGAAAGAGCTCTTCTCATAAACCCTATTATTGAACAAACTGCTTATGATTATATTTTATTTGCCATATTTCTTTGTTTTCATATCTCTAAATGTTTTTGTTTTGCAATATACACAAGCTTTTTTGTGTATAGATCATTTGAATCAGGAGACAAACCTTTGATCCTTTGAAACGTTTTACCAGTCTTACAAAAATCCATGGTAAAGCACAAATTCTTCAATGTATGTCTTCAAACGTACAAGTACAATTGTTATGTTTGTCCATAGGAACTATTGACTTGTTGTGAGGAAGGTAAAGGAGAAATTAAAGATGGTCTGGAGGTCATGCTTAGTGTGCCCAAGAGAGCTAATGATGCCATGCACCTCAGCATGCTTGAGGGTGAGTAACACACACACACACACACACACACACACACACACACACACACACACACACACAGCTTGTTAAACCAAATTTAATTTTAACCACCTACTCTCTGCCTCATTTCCTCACAGGTTTTGATGAGAACATTGAGTCTCAGGGTGAGTTGATTCTGCAAGAGTCATTCCAAGTTTGGGATCCAAAGACTCTGATCCGTAAGGGCAGAGAGCGGCACCTATTCCTCTTTGAGATGTCCCTCATTTTCAGCAAGGATGTCAAAGACTCCAATGGCAGAAGCAAATACCTCTACAAGAGCAAGCTTATGGTATGGGTTTTCTTTTAATTTTATTATCAATTACTTTTAAACAAATGCTTGCTTAATTACAGTTTACAGATGGCCATACTTCATAATAGACTTAACTATTTAATGTTTGATATAAGATATTTTTTGCTCTGCCTAGACCTCAGAACTAGGGGTGACTGAACATGTGGAAGGAGATCCATGTAAATTTGCACTCTGGGTTGGACGGACACCTACCTCAGACAACAAAATTGTCCTAAAGGTATGATTCGCATTCCAAATTGATACGTCATCTAAGATGTTTTCAGTTGTTTCAGTAGAACTGTCACACATTTTTGGCTTCTAATAAATGTTTTCTTTGCTTATCAAGTTTATGTTTATCCAAACATTGCTAACTTGCTCAGCATATAAGCATGTTTCTTTATTAAAAAAGGCTGTCCCTGACCTCAGATCGAATGTGACTTTCCATTAGTCTTTGTTATAAAATAAAGAGAATCACTCATCTGAGGGTTCCTAAAATAGATCAGATAAGTGGATATGTTTTCAAGTTTTGAATTTCCATGTTGTCACGACCGTCAGTGAGAGTGCCCGAATTAGCCACTTGAGGGCACTCCATCCTGGACTGTTTTCACCCCATTGACTACACTACCCATAACGCACTGCCGGACTCATTATCCATTTATCACATCATTACACCCAGCTGTCATGTATTTTGTAATCAGTGTCTGTCTATTTAATCTCAGTTGTTTCTGTCCTCAGTTGTGGTTTGTTGTATTTGTTACGTGCACCGTTTGTTTCTCTGGCCTTTTGTTTTGTGGACTGTTTCTGTGATTTTGACCCTTGCCTGTTCCTTGGATTACGTGTTTGGAGTTCCCTTTAATAAACATCACTGCACTTGGATCTTACCATCTTGTTCTTGTGTGCACCGTGACAGAACAAACCACCAGACAACAGATCCAGCAGCATGAGCTTCCGGATTCCTCCGCCAGCCACCACGAGGGAGCGGATGGCTCAAGTTCGGGCTTTGACGGCCCAACGTCAGGACGGCTGGGAGGTAGGATGCTTCGCCAAGGTCTTTTGGACGATGGCGGTGGGGCTGGGGTACAATGATGCAGCTTTAAAGGATTTCTTTAATTGCTGCCTTGACGATCCTCTGCCTCAATGTGAGATGGAAGGGCTACGGATTTTAGACTTCTGGAGATTTGCCGCATATCTCCGCCATCGGAGAGAATGGACCTCACCGAGTCAACCAGGCAGTCTGCATGCTCCAGCCCAGGAATCCGTTTCAGAAGGCACAGGGGAGGTGGGCGCTGAGCCTCAGCTTCACTCCGGTAAAGGGAGGAGGAGGAGAAGGAAGAAGGCTTCTTCCATCCTTCAAGGCCCGGAGGCCGCTCCAGCCAGTGAGTCAGCTCCAGCCAGTGAGTCAGCTCCAGTCAGTGAGTCCACTACAGAGTCCGCTCCAGTCAGTGAGTCTACTACAGAGCCCGCTCCAGCCAGTGAGTCTACTACAGAGCCCGCTCCAGCCAGTGAGTCCACTCCAGAGCCCGCTCCAGCCAGTGAGTCCACTCCAGCCAGTGAGTCCACTCCAGAGCCCGCTTCAGTCAGTGAGTCCATTCCAGAGTCCGCTCCAGCCAGTGAGTCCACTCCAGAGCCCGCTCCAGTCAGTGAGTCCACTACAGAGCCCGCTCCAGTCAGTGAGTCTACTACAGAGCCCGCTCCAGCCAGTGAGTCTACTACAGAGCCCGCTCCAGCCAGTGAGTCCACTCCAGAGCCCGCTCCAGCCAGTGAGTCCACTCCAGCCAGTGAGTCCACTCCAGAGCCCGCTTCAGTCAGTGAGTCCATTCCAGAGTCCGCTCCAGCCAGTGAGTCCACTCCAGAGCCCGCTCCAGCCAGTGAGTCTACTACAGAGCCCGCTCCAGCCAGTGAGTCCACTCCAGAGCCCGCTCCAGCCAGTGAGTCCACTCCAGCCAGTGAGTCCACTCCAGAGCCCGCTTCAGTCAGTGAGTCCATTCCAGAGTCCGCTCCAGCCAGTGAGTCCACTCCAGAGCCCGCTCCAGTCAGTGAGTCCACTACAGAGTCCGCTCCAGCCAGTGAGTCTACTACAGAGCCCGCTCCAGCCAGTGAGTCTACTACAGAGCCCGCTCCAGCCAGTGAGTCTACTACAGAGCCCGCTCCAGCCAGTGAGTCTACTACAGAACCCGCTCCAGCCAGTGAGCCCGCTCCAGCCAGTGAGCCCGCTCCAGCCAGTGAGTCCGCTCCAGCCAGTGAGTCCGCTCCAGCCAGTGAGTCCGCTCCAGCCAGTGAGTCCGCTCCAGCCAGTGAGTCCGCTCCAGCCAGTGAGTCCGCTCCAGCCAGTGAGTCCGCTCCAGTACGGCATGCTCTCCCTATCAGTCCGGTGATAGCCAAGAGGGCTGTCCTCACGTTCTATGTTTTGGCGGTCTTGCGTGCCTGGAGGATGCTCTCAGAACAGCCTCAGCCTGAGCCCGCTGCCGTCCAAGAGCAGCCCCAGCCTGAGCCCGCTGCCGTCCCAGAGCAGCCCCAGTCTGAGCACGCTGCCGTCCAGAGCAGCCCCAGTCTGAGCACGCTGCCGTCCCAGAGCAGCCCCAGTCTGAGCACGCTGCCGTCCCAGAGCAGCCCCAGTCTGAGCACGCTGCCGTCCCAGAGCAGCCCCAGTCTGAGCACGCTGCCGTCCCAGAGCAGCCCCAGTCTGAGCACGCTGCCGTCCAAGAGCAGCCCCAGCCTGAGCCAGCTGCCGTCCCAGAGCAGCCCCAGTCTGAACACGCTGCCGTCCCAGAGCAGCCCCAGTCTGAGCCCGCTGCCGTCCAAGAGCAGCCCCAGCCTGAGCCAGCTGCCGTCCCAGAGCAGCCCCAGTCTGAGCACGCTGCCGTCCCAGAGCAGCCCCAGTCTGAGCACGCTGCCGTCCCAGAGCAGCCCCAGTCTGAGCACGCTGCCGTCCCAGAGCAGCCCCAGTCTGAGCACGCTGCCGTCCCAGAGCAGCCCCAGTCACCTGAGGCACGCTGCCGTCCCAGAGCAGCCCCAGTCTGAGCACGCTGCCGTCCAAGAGCAGCCCCAGCCTGAGCCAGCTGCCGTCCCAGAGCAGCCCCAGTCTGAGCACGCTGCCGTCCAAGAGCAGCCCCAGCCTGAGCCAGCTGCCGTCCCAGAGCAGCCCCAGTCTGAACACGTTGCCGTCCCTGAGCAGTTCCAGTCTGAGCCCGCTGCTGTCCCTGAGTCCTCCGCTCTCCCTGATACGGCCACGGAGACCGTTACCGAGCTGCCCGCTCTCCCTGATATGGCCATGAAGCACCCTTGGCCTACTGCCCTGCCGCCGTCCAAGCCTTCTGCCCTGCCACCGCCCAGATCTTCTGTCCTGCCGCCATCATCCAAGCCTTCTGCCCTGCCGCCGCCGCCAGGCTTTCTGCCCTGCCGCCACTGCCCAGGCCGTCTGAACCGTTGGAACCAGCCTGGTCAGTTCCTCCGGCACCACCCTGGCAATCAGCCAGGATTCCAGACCCGCTGGAACCAGCCTGGTCAGTTCCTCCAGCGCCACCCTGGCAATCAGCCAGGACTCCAGAACCACTGGAACCAGCCTGGTCAGTTCCTCCAGCACCGCCCTGGCTATCAGTTGGGCACCCTGGATCTGGCCCACCATCCCTCCCCCTGATCCTCCTCCTGTCCACCTCCCTCCTGAGTTTGTGTTTTTCGTTTTTGTTTTGTCTGGTGGAGCGTCTGGTAGCCACTCCTTTGAGGGGGGGTAATGTCACGACCGTCAGTGAGAGTGCCCGAATTAGCCACTTGAGGGCACTCCATCCTGGACTGTTTTCACCCCATTGACTACACTACCCATAACGCACTGCCGGACTCATTATCCATTTATCACATCATTACACCCAGCTGTCATGTATTTTGTAATCAGTGTCTGTCTATTTAATCTCAGTTGTTTCTGTCCTCAGTTGTGGTTTGTTGTATTTGTTACGTGCACCGTTTGTTTCTCTGGCCTTTTGTTTTGTGGACTGTTTCTGTGATTTTGACCCTTGCCTGTTCCTTGGATTACGTGTTTGGAGTTCCCTTTAATAAACATCACTGCACTTGGATCTTACCATCTTGTTCTTGTGTGCACCGTGACACATGTACTGTAGCTCTGGCTTGAGTCATACTATTGTATAAAATCATTTTGTTAGACTTTTAAGTACTTTAAGTAACGACTTATGTAACTTGTGTTTCTGAATGGTTGCCCTACATCTCTGCAGACATCATTGAATCATGTAATGAATCATGTGTCACGCCATGTGTTCTCACATGTAGATACACACATGTATGCTGTCATGTTCACAATTTTGGCTTACAGTTTAAAGCATTAAACATTGTTCCCACCTATTTTACTTATGTAATAATCAGATGTATTCCTAAGTAAAATGTAGGACGAGAATTAATTTAATGCTTTACGAACGGATTGAATCATGATTGAGTTTCTATGACAGGTGGCGAGGGGTTTGTAATCTATAAGGAAAGTACATTTAGAAACAGAGCAAGTAGTTATATTTTGATAAAAGATTAGAATGAATTAAACAGGGGTTGACTTCATTTCAACACCGATCGCCTGTTATTTTTGCAACATAGCTGTAGGCTTTGACAATTATAATAGCTATTTATGACTGTTGTGTAAATAGAGGTTTGTTAATGTTTTGTTGTATTCAATGCACCTCCAGGCTTCCTGTATTGAAAACAAACAGGATTGGATCAAACATGTACGTGAAGTTATCCAGGAGCGTACCATCCATTTACGGGGGGCACTCAAGGAGCCAATCCACATTCCCAAAGCCACTGCAACCAAACACAAGGGCAAACGGTATGTCAACCAATCACACCAATCCATAGCCTGATAAGCATGTATGGATCTCTGGAACTTAGAATACACTTCAGCTAAAGAAACTCATTTTATGCATACTAGTATGTTGTCTTTGACAGCGACTGTCAAACCAGGGTGGAAAAGCTTTTCTTTGGTCAGTTTGCACTTTTAACTTTATATCATTTTGGATAACAGGGATGGAGAGGACCTAGACAGTCAGGGTGATGCAAGCAGTCAACCAGACACCATCTCCATCGCTTCCCGCACCTCCCAGAACACACTGGATAGCGACAAGGTGAGTGTGAAAATCTGTCTACCTTATTCTCACAGTGCCATGCTACACCTGGCGTATAGCTCTGGTGTTTTGGTGGCATGTTTAGACCTGCAGAATTTTCAGACAAGGAAAGTGGTTTAATGTCTGTACTGAATGTTTTAGCCTCACCCTAAATACAAGATTTGATGGGTTTTACCAACTTTTTAAACTTTTACCAACGTTTAAAAGCCTTTTTGTGCCATTACATTCAAAGACTACGGTAATAAAGCTTACAGTATAATAGCTTCTAAATGAAGTCTAAAATCAAGTTCTTAAAAGAATAGTTCACCCAAACATTTTTCTTCCAATGTTTGGGTGAACTATAAGACTTCCATTCATCTTTGGAAAAACACAAATAAAGATAATTGTTGTCCATCAATTGAAAGTCTATGCAACCCAAATTTTCACGCAAAAAGTACAAAAACACATTGTAAAAGTAATTTGTAAAAGTAGGTTTACCATATTTGATGAGCTCTATGTATGTGCATTGATCAATGTTTATATGTGAATAAAAGCTTAAATGAAATCTTTTTTATCATATAAAGCAATCATGTCTCTTCAGAAGACTTGTATTAAACCGATCAATTCATATGGAGTATTTTTATAATGTCTTTTTGTACTTTTGAAGTGGGGGATTTTTAGTTCCATGGTCTTTGAAGGGATGGACAAAAGATGATGAGAGAATATTAATGTATAATAGAATATTTGTGTTCTGAAGATGAATGGTAGTCTTGGGTTTGAAACAACTTGAGGTTGAGTAAATGACAGAATTTTCATTTTTGGGTAAACTAGCTCTTTAATTCATTTCTGAGTGCTTGTGAAACACTATGACCATTTTAAGCTTTACCTTTTGCTATCTTGAACAGATTTGCATACCAATTTCTTCATTGCAGTGCCTATGACATCTTATCATCTGCAGTCCAATCTTTACAAAACAAAGTAAACGGATTTCTGATGTTCAACCCTATGAATGTGCTAGTGAAGACACCAAACTAGAAATGCTTTATATCTCTGCAATTTTGCAGGTGTCATTGTAGCAATGTCCTGACAGCACCATATATATATATATATATATACAAGTATATATATTCACCATATATATATATATATATATATATATATATATATATATATATATATATGGTGAATATATATACTTGTAGCCACTTATCCTACAATCATCTCCAAGGGTTCAATGACTGATTGCATGCCATGTTTATACCATCTATGTGGTTGGCCCCATTATTGCTGTTTGCAGCTATATTGTATAAATGGCATTTCTTATCAGATGGATGAACATTCAGTTCTTCATTGAAACTTCTTGATCTGATCCAAAGATTTAAAGAACAAAATCTTATTTTTGTTCTCCCAAATTTATGCTTTACTTCGGAGACAATGCTGAGCTGCTGGAAATTCAGTGAAATGTACCTGAGCAAAAAAACAAAAAAAAAATACAAAAAACATTTGCTTCATTCATCTCTGTCAAGGCTATCTCAGACAAAAGACTGCACCACACTGGCTTGTTTACAATAAAATTGATTTTAATTATGAAAAAAAATCACAAAGAACAGTTTATTTCAGGCATTCGATTTTTGTGACATTGTCCACATATGGGTGATTCTTCAAATAGGGCCACTTTCACTTCTTCAAATCTTGAAAAAGATGTTCAGACTTATTCAAACTATGATTCTTATATGTTAAAACAAATCACATGCCCTGTAATAAAGATCTGATCGTCACCTTGACAAGGTGGATTTTGGTATGATGGTGATTATGTGGGATGGTGTGGATTTTTAGTTAGATAATTAAATGTTGGATTGTTTCTAAATACAGTTCTCAAATTATAATCTGCGGTATAATGACACTTACAGTAATAATGTTTCTCATGATCATTATATAAATGTCTTAAAATTAATTACATTTCTGTCACTATGCAGTTGTGGCAAACGTGACTCACAGGCCCATATTAAGCAAATATAATCTTTTGTGTGTGTGTGTGTGTGTGTGCGAGCATGCGTACGTGCGTGTGTGTGTGTGTGTGCATGTTAAAAAACAACACAAATTCTGTTAAATGTGTGGCATGGTGGTAATGGTGGTTTCCTTAAACATTTAAGTAAAAAAAAAATGTATATAAACATTTAGATAACAGGGAACAGAAAATTTCTCCTAATTGAAGAATCAACCATACAAGAAGTTCGGACACAGTGGCGTCCAGTAGTTCCAACATTCCTTTAACCTGATTATCAACAGACGTAATGAAGATTCCACACTGGGGAACATTGCTTTGGTTGCTTTGGATTTAGCAGCACAGACGCTCATCTTCCCACTCACAGTCAGAGCTCTCCTCTCACTCGCCCTCACACATGTGCATGTTTTTGTCACCGATATGTATTGCGAGCCTCCTACAGCAACACATGTTACATGCTGATACTCTCTTGAATCTAAACACACTTGGATTCACCATCTTTATCTTTCTCTGTCTCCATTTCCATGTCGGTCTCTTCCCTGTCTCTTTGTGACATACACAAACACGTAAAGAGTATCTCGCTGTCACCAAATTCACTCATGTACCCTGACGACCCCTCACAAAGGCTCACTGTTTTAACCATCTTAACGCACACAGAGCCCTCTCAGTTCATGGAGAGGTGAAAAGGTGAGGCTCCCAGAAGCGGACAAGTTCCTGCACGTCACTTCTAATAAACATTAATTTGCCTCCTGCTCCTTTAAATCTTGGCACATTGTGTCCGTCTCTGCCTCCTCTCCCTTCCTCCTGCCAGGCGTCACTCCTTCAGACTGATTCCATCTCCGTGGCAATGCGAGGATGTGTCAGCAGCCTTCAACCGCCTGCCACTTTACCTCACTGGAGTCCTGAATGCTTGAGCTGTAGATGAACTGTAGATGAGGTTCATTTCGATAAGAAAAAAGGAAAGCAATGTCATTCTCTCTTCCAGATTGAAGGATATGGCATTGTCGGAGTTAGGGGTTTTCGACTCAGTGATGTTTAATGCATAAGGACGTACTAGAAGGTGTTGTTTTGGTAGAAACATGGCGTGTAAAGGTTCGGGATCAGTGGCTCACCTTTTGAGCTCTTTGGCAATGCCACATTACCAGTGGGTATGTTTGTTCTGACTTTAGACTTGTCTGTTTTATTATTTAGGTCACTTTTGTTGTCTTTATGACAGATATATTTTATTATTATTATTATTATTATTATTATTTTATTGTGACATTTATGCCTTCCTCCACAGTTGTCCGGTGGCTCAGAGCTGACAGTGGTCATCCACGATTTCATGGCAAGTAATGGATCGGAGTTGACTGTACGTAGAGGTCAGACAGTGGAGCTGTTAGAACGGCCCCAGGACAAGCCCGACTGGTGTCTGGTCCGCACCACTGACCGCTCACCTGCCCAGGAGGGCCTGGTTCCCAGTTCCATGCTTTGCATCGCCCATTCCCGCAGCAGTATGGAGATGGAGGGAATTTTCAATCATAAAGGTAAGATGGCTTTCCTGTTTTCTGCAGATTGTGTTGGGTTAGATTTGATTGTATAAAAGTTGTGTAAAAGTTTTGTTTTTTTTGGATGTTCATACTGGCCCTGGGTTGTGTTTCCAGTACAACAACATAGCTCACTGTTTAACTACCATGGTATGATGCATATGTAATTATCTAGTCACAACCGTTTAGTGAAACTGTAAAGATGTAGTCGCACATCTGTAGTTTGAGGACTTCTTCACTATTTTTGTTCCATGTCATTTGGCTTTATTTGTTGTTTGATTCATTGCGCGTTCCCTCTTACGTCATACCCCGGGGTTCCCTTACACACATGCGCATCCTTCAAAAATGCCACTGATTGTTGACATTCTAAAGTATATACTGTAGATTGTAACACACACACACACACACAATGATTTTTCTGCGATTAATCGCGTTATGCATAAAATTCAATAATGAGTTCAAAAGTTATGTATTGTGCACTTTGATTGTAAAAGTACTGCTATATGAAAAAACTATATGTACATTTATATATACAGTACAGTCCAAAAGTTTGGAACCACTAAGATTTTTAATGTTTTTAAAAGAAGTTTCGTCTGCTCACCAAGTCTACATTTATTTAATTAAAAATACAGTAAAAACAGTAATATTGTGAAATATTATTACAATTTAAAATAACTGTTTTCTATTTGAATATATTTCACAAAGTAATTTATTCCTGTGATGGCAAAGCTGAATTTTCAGCATCATTACTCCAGTCTTCAGTGTCACATGATCCTTCAGAAATCATTCTAATATGCTGATCTGCTGCTCAAGAAACATTTAATGTGTACAACTGTACAAAATATTTGTGTACAATATTTTTTTTCAGGATTATTTGATGAATAGAAAGTTCAAAAGAACAGTGTTTATCTGAAATCTAATCTTTTGTAACATTATAAATGTCTTTACTGCCACTTTTGATTGATTTAATGCATCCTTGCTGAATAAAAGTATTCATTTCTTTAATTTCTTTTCAAAAAAATAAAAATAAAAATTCTTACTGACCCCAAACTTTTGAATGGTAGTGTATAATGCTACAGAAGCTTTGTATTTCAGATAAATGCTGTTCTTTTGAACTTTCTATTCATCAAGGAATCCTGAAAAAAAAAGTACACAACTGTTTTCAACATTGAAAATAATCATAAATGTTTATTGAGCAGCAAATCAGCATATTAGAATGATTTCTGAAGGATCATGTGACACTGAAGTAACGATGCTGAAAATTCAGCTTTGCATCACAGGAATAAATTACTTTGTCAAATATATTTAAATAGTACACAGTTATTTTAAATTGTAATAATGTTTCACAATATTACTGTTTTTTACTGTATTTTTAATTAAATAAATGTAGCCTTGGTGAGCAGACGAAACTTCTTTTAAAAACATTAAAAATCTTAGTGGTTCCAAACTTTTGTACTGTACTGTATATATATTTTCTTTTCCTGAACAGGTACCAGCAGAAACATTTTTCTTTTATCAGGGGGCAGCATAACAAGTCTATGTTCAGTAAAGCATAGCTGTGAATAAAAAACTTTGATTTTGTATTAATGTTAGGGGTCTTACGAGACAGGTAGCCGAGACAGGTAGACGAGACGAGACGAGACACGAGATTGAGTTCACGAGAACGAGACAAGATTTTTACACACTATTTTTAAGAAATCCTCAAAGATGAAATACATGATTAGAAACATAATCTGCAGGTGTATTTGAAATGTTTTAACTAATCATCTTGTAATTAATGTCATTTCAGTTCTACTTTGAGTGTGAATTATCATATGCAGTAAAAGACAAAACTATTCAAGCACTGTAAAACGTTTTGCCACAAACTGGCTTCTCTCCTGTATGATTTCATACAAGTCTCGTCAGACCTTACTGTACATGATTTATGAGCTTTTACAACTTTTGACCTCCTAACTGAACTCCTTTCCACAAATTGATCATAGAAATAAAGAGTATAAATAAAAATGATAAAACTTTACAACAAGGTCTCATTTATTAACATTAATGTATTAACCAACATCAACAATGAGCAATATCTTTGCTACAGTATTTATTAATCTTTGTTAATGTTAGTTAAACATAAAAATAGTCATTCATGGTTAGTTTATGATAGTGCATTAAGTAATGTTAACAAATACAACTTTTGATTTTAATGTATTAGTAAATGTTGAAATTAACATTAACTAAAATGGTGTAGAAGTATTTTTCTTCCTTAGTTCATGTAAAGTTAACTAACATTAACTAATGAATCCTTATTGTTAAGTGTTACCATAAAAATAAATAACAGTTTTCTTTTAGTCTTAAGTGCAATCAATAAGTGCAACCATAATCAAAGCACTCTCTCAATATTCAAAGTGCAAATAGAGACCAAATTTTTCTTTAAGCATGATACAGAGCTGAGAGATGCTTACAACTACACAGCCCAGCCTAAGATGGCTTTCATATTGGAAGATATTTGCATGCATCAGGGAGCTGCTTTCAAATGCGCAGTATTGACATTGCGTTTGAATACGCGCTCGCATTTACTTTCACTTTCGGTTGTGTTTCCAGTACAACAACATAGCTCACTGTTTAACTACCATGGTATGATGCATATGTAATTATCTAGTCACAACCGTTTAGTGAAACTGTAAAGATGTAGTCGCACATCTGTAGTTTGAGGACTTCTTCACTATTTTTGTTCCATGTCATTTGGCTTTATTTGTTGTTTGATTCATTGCGCGTTCCCTCTTACGTCATACCCCGGGGTTCCCTTACACACATGCGCATCCTTCAAAAATGCCACTGATTGTTCACTTTCGCGACCGCGCGTACTCTGTAAATATGGAGCGGCGGCATCCGTTATCCAACTGAATTAAATGTTTTTTTTTTTATTATTTCTATAAAAAGCAAAACGACAGTGGAGGCGTAATGTAAATGTAGCGGTGGCATATTCTTTCCTAATTTCACCTTCACACTATCACGAGACTGCTTTTCGCTTCAACGAGAAATCTCGTCACAATTTAATCTTGCGAGATCTTGTGACACGAGATCTCGTCACACCCCTAATTAATGTAGATCAGAATTTGTGCGTGCAACGAGCAAGATCTGCATTTGTGGATCCGGTGACACGCTTGCTACCACTAGATGGCAGTATAGCCAGCTAAAACAGACAACGGCAGCGTAATCAAGCGTTCTTCCCCATATAAGACGCTTTAAGTAGCTTAAGAAAGTGATATTGAAGCACCAAATTTAGTACACACCTTATTACTAAAACACAGAATACCTTGTACAGACAAGCATATATTAACTCAAAACGCACAAAGTTTCACATAGAATTTTTCCTCGTTATAAAGAAAACGATTAATATAATGAGACAGTAGACTAACATTAAAAGGTGTTAATAACACATACTTTGTACAGACAAGCAGATTAAATCAGGTTAAGAACACAACACGAGAAGTTAGGCATTTTTCTTCCATAGAAAATCATTATAAAACACTGACATGTGCTATGGCGTGTTACATGTTCAAAAAGATGTAGTCCTAAACTGAGTTTCAATATCACCATCTTACTGCATTAAGCCACGTTTAGTGTTTTCTTTTGATAACAGGCTCTATGGAAGGAAAAAGCTTAGCCTATATGTACAGACAAGAGCCTAAGATGAACGCGACTCGCAAAGTTTCACGTTAAAGGCATTTCCTCCCTTATAGCGCCTGTTAAAAAGAAAACACTTAATTGTCTCATTGGTTGAGACGCGTGATGATGCCAATCCTAAGCCAGTACTGATCAACATCCCACCCCTCCTGTGACACATTGTTTGTCTGTAAGCAACGGACTTTCAAAATAATAATTAGAAAAAACTGTGTTAATGCGCGATAAAATAATTGTTAATCAATTAATGCGTTAATGCGATTAAAGATATAGAATGTATTGCATGTTAGCTTATTGTGTGCTTATTGTGTAACAAGAAACTATGCTTCGAGAGCTGTAGTTCCACCACGTAATTTTGCGATGCTTTTTCTTTTCTTTCTTTTTTTTTTTTTATTTATATAGCGCTTTTTACAATGCAGATTGTGTCAAAGCAGCTTTACATTGATAGCTGGTACATAATTTGGCTGCACAGCAGCTCTTAAATAATAGTGTCAATGCAGGCAGATCAGAAGCACTGTTGAATAAATGTCAAGAATACTATTGAATATCAAATGTCGAGTGTCCCCAACTAAGCAAGCCAAAGGCGATGCTGTTTGCGAATGTTCGTTGGAGCTATGTTTTTGGGAAACATAGAATCATTGAACTAGTTGGTAACACCGGAACATAATTGGCAATAGAATTGTAACGGTATACTGGTATGACGATATATCTGTTACGGTTGAGGTTGTGGCAGAGATGAGGCATACACAGACTTCCACAAAGTAAGGTATTTAATAAACGAAGGAGGAGAACACAGCCAAAACACATTAACTTAACAATAAGAACAGACAAGGAGTGAAGGGAGTGAGTCCATTATAAAGGGAGTGCATATGATCAGGAACAGGTGCAGGTAATCCGTGATGATGGGGAGATGATGAGGAAGTGAGTGCAGGTGATGAAACAAGGAGGATGATGGGAAATGGAGTCCGGGAACGGAATAAAAGTTGTTACATTTTCATTTGATTACATTTTAAAACATTAATTAAATTGTAAGTTTTATGCATTTGTTTGATTACCACCATTTTTTAGAATATATTTGTATTAAATTATAAAAAGAAAACCTGTTTTCATTCATTTAATGGTCATTTTAACTGGTGATAATAATAACTGATTGTTTAATACTGTATACCATGAAACCATGTTATTTTCTGAGAATGTTACAACCCTTGTTGGCTAACAATGCTTTTGGGAAATGCACACCTGCTTAGATATGGAGTCAGATCAGGATGAGATCATGATTTAGAATGGGGTTTATTTAGGTTTAAACTTCACAGAGGCTGCACAACTTGTATTTGTCAGTGTTTTGAGTTTTTGGCAACTCTGGGATAGTTTTTGGTTTTCCTCTCCAGTCATGGGAAGAGCTTCTGTGTAAATGCTTGAGGGATTACTTGAAGACACGTCAGCACGCGTCTGGCTTTCCAGCTGGTCTTTTGTGTAAGAGTTGTTAGGTAACCACCTTTGACTTGATAGGAATCTCAGTTTTTAACCAATCTGTTTGATAGTATGAAAGGATACGGATGTTTTTTGTTTTGTTTTTTGGGTTGTTTTTGTTTTTTGTTTTTTTTAATCTAATTTACCTCATGGATTTATTTTATACTGGTGATTTATACAAAATTGTATTTTGAATGATTACGGATACAGATTTCTAGCTATGTGCAAGATTAACTATTAAATATAACGAACCCAAATTACACCCGATTATCCTAATGGGGGTGCCAGATATTGTGTGTTTTCCCTCAGGAAAGATGGATCAAAGGTGTGTACAGGTGTGCATGTCTGCTCTTGATTCACCCTGAGCACAAATCAAATTTTAATTGCAGTCCAGCTTTGCTCTTTCTTATTAGGGTTGAAGTGTGTTGTGTATGCGGTAACCATGGTGATGGGTTGTGTCAGTTGATGAACAGGGTTGCCAGGCTGCAGGGGATTTCCCATATCCATGTACACAGGACAGTTAATGTGATCTTGTGATTTTGATCATGTGCTTATAACCAGCCATTTTGTAAACAATAACACAGCATACTACCGTTCAAAAGTTGTTTATTAAAATAAATACTTTTATGCAACAAGGACACATTAATTTGATCAAAAGTGACAGTAAAGACATTTATAATATTACAAAATAAAATGAACAATTTTGAAAAAAATGATGTTTGTGTTTCTATATAAATGCTTTTTTTTTCATAAAAGAATCCTGAAAAAAAGATGTATCATAGATTCCACAAAAATATTAGCAGCACAACTGTTTTCAACATAATAAGAATTGTTTTGTTTGGGGCACCAAAACAGCATATTAGAATGATTTATGTAGAATCATGTGACACTGAAAACTGAAGTAATGGCTGCTGAAAGTTTGGAATAAATTACATTTAAATATATTAAAATATATTAAAATAGAAACCAGTTGTTTTAAATTGTAATAATATTTCACAATATTATAGTTTTTACTGTGTTTTTGATCAAATATTGTAAATGCAGCTTCAGTGAGCATAAGAGGCTTCTTTCAAAAACATTATAAAAATCTTATCAACCACAACTTTTGAACATTGTATTTTATGTCTTTATTTTTATCATAATATTCACCATAATAAAATGCTTTCTAAACATTTGCAACTTTTTCAATGTGCCCTATTTCAGAAAGAAAAAGTGTTCGGTAGGAAATAATTTAGACGAGACTTGATTTCATCTTTTGGGATTTGACTTGTGGATGGTTAGCTGTTATATATTGATTAATATGTTTTTTTGTTTGTTTGTTTCCGCCCATGTGGCCTTGGTTACATTGGAACAATAGAAACAGTGGAAAGGTTATTTTTCTATCACATTTTAATTTTTGTTGTATTTAAGGTTGTAATGATATTGTAGGACTCAGCTCTGTGGTGAGAGACTGGATATGAAAACATTCAGCATGTTTTCATATCCAAAACTCAGCATAAATTTATTTGGAGCTATCTTATTGTTAATAGGTATTTAAGGATTTAACTATAGTAAGTACATCAGCTGTAGTTTGTCAGTTCCTCATGATCAAAGATGTGTAACATGGAATTCATGGTGGTTAGTCACTGCTTTTGAAAACTCTGAATGGACCATGATTTGTAACAAAGAAATGATTACAAAGGAAGAGCATGTGGTAAAACTAAGAAGGTCACCAGGCAAAGATTTTTGAGGTCACCCACATAGGGATGACTGGGCAGCATCTGAGAGAAGATCATTAGTGTGTGCAGGGTGTGGTGTTCAGTTTGGAGAATTCTGGGAAGTTACTGAAACTTACTTATATTTGACTCTTGATGTAGTTAGAAAATGCTGCTCAAATGTTGTCAAAAAGTATCTTATCTATCTATCTATCTATCTATCTATCTATCTATCTATCTATCTATCTATCTATCTATCTATCTATCTATCTATCTATCTATCTATCTATCTATCTAGCTAGCTAGCTAGCTAGCTAGCTAGCTAGCTAGATAGATAGATAAGATACTTTTTGACTTAGTAAAGATACTCTTTGACTTACTTAGCTATCTATCTAGATCTTACAATTTCTATCTATCTATCTATTATCTTAAAATTTCTATCTATCTATCTATCTATCTATCTATCTATCTATCTATCTATCTATCTATCTATCTATCTATCATCTTAAAATTTCTTTCTATCTATCTATCTATCTATCTATCTATCTATCTATCTATCTATCTATCTATCTATCTATCTATCTATCTATCTATCTATCTATCTATCTATCTATCTATCTATCATAAAGACCAACAATGAATGTCAAGGACATAATCAATGAAAAGCTTATAAAAGTATTATAACAGTCATATTGTAACTAATAAGTTGCACTTCATTTCTATCTTTTTGTAACTACATCACAAGTTATAAAGTCTCATACCTGTGTCACTGAAGTCCATTTTTATGACATCATTACAAGTAGACAAGCACCTTTCCTTTGACAGAGGTCATGGGAAATGTCAAACAGCCGGTTCTCTTACAGCAAGGACAATCAGTATTTATAGAATGTGAAATAGGAACCGTCATAACTCATGATGACCAGTGTATTCAACCTCTTCAAATTGCTGCCCTGACTATTTTGTTAGCTGAAATGTTCAAGGTATATTTTAAGGCAGCTGGTGTGATGCAACGTGTCCAGAGGGGCTAAAAAAATTTGACTTTTACCATGAGACCAGAGCAGAATCCTTAGCAGAATTTTGATTAGTTCTGGCATAAGCAGTTACGGATCTGCATATGTGTAAGTGTGTGTGTGTATAGCAAAGGAAGCAGTTTGACTGGCCACAGACCAGCTACTGTTAAGCAGCCAGATGCTTAAACAGGGAGATCTTTGTAGCCACCAGCTCCGGTGCAGCCTGTAAGAGAGGCAGCCATTTGTGTAGGTGATATAGAGGCAGTTGATGATTTTCATGCTGTGACCTGATATTGGCCAACCCTGTCAGTCGCACTGTATGCTTTAAAACTGTCAATTTCCCGCTGGGATATATTATTACTGCGTTCCCAATGAAAAATGCTGAAAATGTTCAAACAGGTCAAAACTTGACTGATGTTTTGCTAAATGCCATCATCCACATGGCATTTTCATCAATCTACATAAAAGACTAGCTGTAACATAATTTTCTTTTTTTTTTTTTTTTCATTTTAAAAATGTAATTGGTTGAATCTCATAAAACCTATCAAGAATCATATAATATATTTACCCAAGATCAGGTGAAACCGTAATCAGAGATTCCACAGTCCTGGAAAACCACAGGGAATTTTAAAAATGTGATTTCCAAGCCTAGAAAAGTAATGGAAATTATTACAATCTTAAAAGTGCATGAAAATGTCATGGACATTTCTACAGTCATTATATATATATATCTATAAAATCATGGAAAACTCATGAAAATTCATTATTCAAAAAGAGTGTGGGATGTTGTGTAATTCAAGTAAATCTAGTTTTAATTAATGTGTAAATGTGATATGAATCTGGCGGAGAATTTTCAAAATGCACAAAAAAAAATCGTATGGTAAAAAAAAAAAATATATGGTCAGAAAAATTTTAATATGCACAATATATGAAATATATTGGATATGTCCTTTTTGCGATTTCCCCCCATTAGAAAACGAGTAAATAAGCTGAAACAGTCTCATTTTGAGAAGGCTTGTAACTCTGACTCTTTCAGAATCACATCTTTCATATTAAAGGATTGCAGGTTACACCTCTTTCCTCTCTTTGAGTCTTCTCATCCGGTTTTCCCTTCCTCCCTCTCTCTCATTCTGAGCATAACTTAGTCACAGCTGTGCATGGAACACCAAACCTCCTTCTTTCTCCATCCCCCTTCCTCTCTCCCTCTCTCTCTCTCTCCCTCCCTTTCTTTCTTTCATAGTCCATCACTCTCTTCTCAGCATTATGTGGTAAAATGCTTTCAGTTTAGAGGAGTTAGTGTAGTTTGCCTCCTCTGTCCGGATCACCTCTTGGTATGGCACATGGAATACACTCATTTTTATCAGTCAGGTCACTCTGTCATATGGGTTCAGCTTCAGGACGCTCAGAGAACTGCAAGTATTGGCTGCTGGATTTGGGTACGTGCCTCACAGGACAACAACACTCTCAGAACTGAATTCAATCGTCGTAACTCAGCTTAATATAATGCAGTTTGTTTATTCAAAAGGTTTCAAGCGCAAGGTTGGAGTGTAGGGTATGTTGATATGCAGGTTTATTTTAAGGATCACAATATAGGTGCTTGTAAGAAACTAAATAAAGAAATAGTAATTTTTATTATCGTCTGATTTTATTAAATCCAAATTAGATTTAAATTTAATTTATTGATGTACTGTATAGTACTCAGCATCTGATAATGATAAAACTTGATTGCTGATTTATTTAGCTGAACTTTCTCTGTTGTTCCTGTGCCTGTTTGGTGTTGAAGTCTGCTAGTTTTATAGATGTTCCTGTTTCTATAGAATGTTAGAATGTTCTTCATAATAATTCAGTAACCACAATGTCACTTCACTGGAAATTTTCTACACAGTTGATTTTGAGTGACCAATCAGCTTTTATATTTGCAGATCCAAATTAAATAGATCAGTGACATGACAGTACTTTTTTTTTTGGTCCGGATCAATTATTTTATTCAGATATGCATTAAAATGCAATACAGTAAATTGAAGGGGAAAAAAAACTCTTCTATGATGTTTTTAATTTTTGAATTAAAATGAATTTTGCCATTTTTTTGGAAGCATAAATTCAAAAATATACAACTGTCCAGAAGAAAAAAAACAAAACATCATTATTAAAAGAATTAAATTCTTAAAAAGAAAAAAATGATCGAGTAGTTTATCATTTTTATTTTTTTATTTGTAAAAAATTATTAATATTTGAAAAATCAAAGTCATGTGTTAACTCTATATATATATATATATATATATATATATATATATATAGTTACCACATGACTTTGATTTTTCAAATATTAATAATTATATATATAAAATTAAAATATATATATAAAATTAACCCTTAAACGCATACCTCGGGTCTTTATCGACCCGGGACATCACCACACCGCAACAGCTTGAGGTTGTCTTCTTCTTTTATTATATTATAAAAAAATGCATGTTTTCAATTTTTTTTCTGCTAGTGACCTGAGGTATGTAATAGTGCAAGTATCTTTTTTTTCTGCACAACAATAATTGAATCAATATATTGACTCAAAAAGTGCACTTCAACTTTATTCCTGAAGGTGGCAATGTCTGATACACAATGGTGACGTGATGTTTCACTCATAATTACTGCAGGCATAAAACAAAAGAAGACATGTATCATAAGAAAACTTGAAATGGATCAGAGATTTACTGCAGATTAAATACTGTATCAGAATCAGATATTATTGTCACTGTCACTTGATGGTGGATCTGGCGAAGAAGCTGTCAGCAATCAAGATATTGATTTTGATGGTGTTGAAAACGATACTTTTGAGAATATGGTTGAGATCTAATATGAGCCAGAAGCTGAATGTACAGGGGAAATGAGATCTGTTGAGGACAGTGATGGTGGTAAAAAGCAGATATGTCTGCGTCGCTAAAGACCCAAATATGTAATAATGATTGGCAAAACTTTCATGCATTTAAGGGTAAATTAAAGGGTAAATGCTCAAATTTATTCAATGGGTTATTTCTTTTTTTATTTAAAGATTGGATGACATTAAATATTTTACAATATTTAACTTGAAAATAGAAAAATAGTGAAAAACGAAAATAGCATATAGACATTTTTTTGAAAACCATATGAAACCAATATGGTTTCAACAACGATTTTAAACTATAAAAGATTTTTTTCTTTTTTTATCATGGACACTGTCATTTGTCATTGCCCCAAAGAGCACAGGAACAGAAATTCATAATGGTGGTTATATTTGTCTTTTGTTCATAAGCTGCTCTGGGTCAGGGCGCTACCTGAATACAGTCTGGAAAGTCGAAGATTGTCAGGCATATGCAGCAAAACATTGTGAAACCTGTGCATGTGTTTGTGAGTCTTTATTATTTATTCAGACATAAGAGGCTCTTAGAGAAACAGACTAGATCTTTCTAAATATTACCCATCAGTCCTTGAAGTAAGAGGCTTAAGGTATGAGAAAGCATCAATCTGTCACACCTTCAGCATGTGATATCACACCCCTTCCTAATTAATGAACGTTACCTCAGTTGGGACGGAAAGTTTCTTTAAAAATAGCTCTTAAAGAAGTTTTCTTTAAGTTTTCAGTGTTCAGTGTTTATATATGGTATAATGTACAGATCACTGTAAGTTTCCTATGAGGAGACAGTCAGACATAGTGTCGTCTACAGGGCTCTTTTCTGTGGCACTGAAGGCTCGGTTTGTTCAGGTGTGAATTTAACGACAGTGCAGGAGGAATGAATTTGTATAACAGAACAGGAAACATACACCACATTCACCACTGATATATCTAGAAACAGCACCCAAACATCATATTCAATTATCATGCTGTTATGTACTGTATATTGTCAAAAGTTTTTCCAGTCAGAAGAATTTGTCAGAGAATTTCTGTTGTGGATATTGTAAAAACCAGCATGTCTGTGTTAAACTGACTTATTTAAGGTTCATATCCTGCTATGAAGGTTATTAATTAAGACGGTGACAAACACACACTCGCTAAATTGTGTGTTTTGTGTCAGCGTAGCTAAACACAAAATTCTGCTGTTAACAACCAGTTTGAAGTTAATTTTGTTTGTCCACACCGGTCTGTTACTCAGATATTATCTGTTTTAGATAAACCCTGGTGAAAAAAATCAGATGGTTCTTGTCTAATTGGACAGTTCTTGGCCAGAATAAGCCACAATAAGAGTTTATTCAAATCCGTTGTGAATCAGTTCAAATGAGTCAGTGCAATCAAGTAGTTCACAATGATTCATTTGTGGACATCAATAGTAATATGATTTCAGTTAAGAAATATCCATTAGTGAAATAGAAGTGTTCATCAGAATTGAAAGATTTTGGACTTTGTTTACCAGGTGTGGCTGTGTGTATAAATACACAGAGTGTGAACCATGACAGAGGGGTCAAACTAGTGTCAACTACTTGAATATACTGTCCACAGTGAGAGGACAAACTACTGAGCCTGACAGCTGAGAATTCATATATACAACATATGAAAGAGTCAAGTTAAGTCATCTTTATTTATATAGCACTTTATACAACACAGAGTGTTTCAAAGCAGCTTTACAGGAATAAACAAGAAAATAATCAATTATCCAACTTTTATAAAATATAAGACAATCTCAAAATTCTACTGTAAAACAGCTCTACAAAGACAATAGTCTCTTTTTTTCAGCTCAAGTCAGTTTAGTGTTGATTCAGTTCAGTTCAAAAACTGTGTAAAGTTCAATTATAAAATGAGTTCAATTCAGCTATAAGCAGCTCTACAGAAGAAAATAGTGTCGTTATTCAGCCCAAGTCAGTTGGAAGTTATAAACTGTACATGTATGTTTATAATGACAATCAATAAAGATTTATTTATTAGCTCATGAATTTTCCACTCCTCCCTTGAAGATCGTTCATCAGAGGCCTGAAGGCATTTTTTCTGCACATCAATAGACTTAAAAAGAATATCTTATGCAAGCTTTATGTAAGGACGTACTCTCTATGGAGCAGAGAAAGGTCTTTTAAGAGGTTTTTGCAGTTTCAGTTTTGAAGAGGGCTGAAAACAGAAACCTCTCTGAAGTGAAAAATAGAGCTATGATTTGCATCACTTTGTGGTGATAAAAAAAAACAAACAAACAAAAAAACACTCACAATAAACCCCAGCATAATTAGCAACTGATAGTCAGATTTGACTTTTAACATATACTTGGTATCATTTTAGTTTATTATGTAGTTATTATATAGTTATAAAACAGCAAACTGTGGTACAGTGACATTGCAGTAATTCTATTTTGAGAAATTACTATGTACAGTGGCCCCGAAAATATTTAGACACTTGAAACCACATATAAAAGTATTTGAATATCTGTGTGTTATATAACAAAATCATTTGATCTAAATGGCATGTATGTAAAATAAATAAGTAAATAAATACAGCACAAAAGAAAGTTGTTAGGTTTTAAATTCTAAAATAATCTATCACATATTGATACAAAATTTGGAAACATAACTTTCTTGTTGTTTATTTATGGATTCATGTATTTATTTATTTCACTGGCTTTTACTAAAAATATCCTTTCCATGCATAAACAAGTAGTTAATTCTGAGAAAATGGCCACTTGATTTAATAGTAATAATAAATCAATAAAAATATATATATTTTTTTTTCATCCAACGCTATATGTCATTTAGACATTTTATTTGTGATGAAAGTAAAACACTAAAACACTGACTGGGCCCAGGAAGACATATAAACACCATGTCTCTCTCTCTCTCTCTCTCTTTCTTTGAAGACACGCTCTCAGTCTCCAGTAATGAAGGAGGACTTTCGGGCAGTGCCACGCTGCAGCCGGGTCATTTGCAGAGCTCTCCTGGACCCAAACGGCCCGGAAATACTCTGCGCAAGTGGCTGACCAGTCCCGTCAGACGGCTCAGCAGTGGCAAAGCAGACGGCCACGTAAAGAAACTCGCACACAAGCACAAGAAGAGTCGAGATGTTCGCAAGAACGCAGACACCGGCTCACAGAAAGACTCAGATGACAGTGCTGCCACACCACAAGATGAGACCATAGAGGAGGTTGGTGACCAGAAAATCAATACAATATCACTCACAAAACCATTACTTTTGGCAGGCTTTTTAAAAAACCAGCATTGAATTGTGTATCATTTCATGTATTATATAATTGTATGTATGCATCATTCGAAAGTTTGGGGTCAGTAAGATTATTATTTATTATTTAAGACAATACTTTTATTCAGCAAGGATGAAAAAATGAATCAAAAGTGAGATTTTACATTGTTACAAAAATATTTCAATTAAATGGATGTTCTTTTGATCTTTCTGTTCAATAAAGAATCATGAAAAAATATCATGATTTCCACAAAAATATTAAACTGTTTTCAATTATTATAATAAGAAATGTTAATCAAGTACCAAATCATCATATTCAAATGATTTTTGAAGGGTCTTGTGACGCTGAAGAATGGAGTAAAAAATACAATAAAGCATACAATAAATAAAATACAATAAAACAGAAAACAGTTATTTTAAATTGTAATGATATTCCACAATATTAGCTTTCACTGTATTTGTGATCAAATAAATGCAGGCTTGATGAGCATAAGAATCTTTCAAAAACATCTTATAGACCCCACACTTTTGAATGGTATATCCAATTACATATCCAATTATTTACTGGTTTACTATTGCAACAGTGAAAATGGTTAAAACAGCTTGCAGACAAGTAAATGTCTATGGGTAGTTTGTTAGTTGCCACTCCTGTTCGGGGAAATACATTTGAAATGCCAATGAAGGCAGAAGTAAATGTAGCGTTCTGTCTGTTTTTAAGTGTTGCGCTGTATGATTTGTAACTGTCTAAGTGTTATTTGTGTCTTGTGGTTTCCAGTGTAGAGCAGTTATAAATACAGTGCATGAAAGATAGCGGAAGCGCTGGAGATATTTTGGTATAAAACTGTGCCACAGCTGTCGAGCTGTTTCATAGCTTTACAATGTTAAGTCTCTCTTTCTCTCCTTTCTTTCTGTTTCTCTTTCTCTCTTTCTTCTGTCCTCACAGAGAATGAGAAATGAGGGATTGAGCAGTGGCACTCTGTCTAAGTCTTCCTCCTCAGGGATGCAGAGCTGTGGTGAGGAGGAGGGAGAGGAAGGCCCAGACTCTGTTCCCCTGCCGCCCCCTATGGCTATCCAACAGCACAGCCTTCTGCATCAGGACTCCCAGGAGGACAAGGTAACTGCCAAAGCCTGTGCAAAATGGATGGTTTTTGATATCTATTTTGATTTGAAATTATATTACTTTTTCAAACCTGCTATTTTGGACTGTCTACTATGATTATGTAAATAGTTTTTTATAAAGTCAACATGAGATCACATTTGGCTCTGTTACGTACATAACTTAAAACACAGTCTCAGTCATATTGTGCAAGATTCACAACTTGCTCCACCGCACCAGTTTCAATACAACATTGTGTTTTGGCTGATGTTACCTAGGCTGTGCAGACTATGGGTCAGTATAATCTAACAGCTAAATGCACTACTGTTGTACATCTTACAAATAGTTAATGCAGTCATTCATGTAATGGCAAAATAAAGATAGTTTAAAAAGAATAATTACCATTGGGATACAGTGAGATGCTCTTGAGGTTGAGGGCTAATTTTCTGTTTTGCATAGAAATGAAAGTAGAATGTGTTGCAAATGCCATTTAATATTGACTTTAACCTAAGGTAATGATAGCTTAGAAGAAGACCAGTGAGGTCTCTGTCAGGCATCTCTAACTGCTGTCTTTTTTCTCTTTGTTTCTTAATGTTCTCCAGCATTATGTTGATTTCTGTTCTGCCTCTGTTTTGTCTCAGTTTCCTTATCTCTCTATGTAGTCTTCTCTCCTCCACCCTTCTCCTTTTCTTTCCTTCTCTTTTTCTACTTTTATACCTCATCCTTGCATATTTTCCTTTTTGTCCATTTATTTGTTTGAATACTCCACACGTCCTCAGTTGTGCTTTGCCAGAACATGAGGCACAGACTCAGTAGCATTCTGACTTCTGACTGTTATAGCCTGTGAAAGCCTTTCTGTCCGTGACCTTTCATGTGCTTCTTATTGGAGTATTCAGGAGTGTGTACGATCACATGCGTTGGGCCATGTGTGCACTTACTCTTTACCCAAAACAACCCAAATCTTCCAAACCAAAGTTCCTACTTCCGTTCCCCCCACATTAGCCCCTACCACACTGAAATCAGCCCCTGATTGGCTAGCGAATCCAGAAACCACACTCATTACCATATTTGGACTGGAATGTTTCCGCCTTCAGTCAGAACACTACAATGGTGAGCATCACTGCAGATTCACATAATAAATGAATATTGAAGTCTAGTCAGTTATGTAACTATAACCCAAAAGGGAATTCACTTCACTTAATAAACTAGTCTTCATGGGGGAAAAGACAGGTAGGGCATTTAACATGCAAATTAGACCACTCAGTTTACCACCAATAAATAATCAATTGATGAGTAAGTGGTATATCCCTGTTGAAAACAAAGCAGTGGAAACAAGCCTAAAGTGATAGCCTTGCTGTTTCCCATCCTGACCAAAATGGTTTGATCATTTTTTTGTTTTGTTTTGTTTTGTTTTGTTTTGTTTTGTTTTGCTTTGCTTTGCTTTGCTTTGCTTTGCTTTGCTTTGCTTTGCTTTGCTTTGCTTTGCTTTGCTTTGTTTTGTTTTGTTTTGATCATAACAATTATTATAGTCCTACCTTTGTAAGATTCTAAATATTGTTACTTGTTTTCTTTTTTTACGTAGGCTACCTCCCGTCTGTCTGGACGTCCCAGCAGTTCAGAGACACCGAGTGCAGCTGAACTGGTCAGCGCCATTGAGGAACTCGTCAAGAGCAAAATGGTAGTATATCACAGAGGTGTTTCATCAAATCCATCTTTTCACATTGAATATTTTTGTACTGTCCACTAAATTCTTTTTTCGCTCTCTCAGAGTCTGGAGGACAGGCCCAGTTCTCTCCCTGTTGAGAAAAGAGATAGCAGTAGTCCTTCCTGCATCCCATCGGATAACTCCTTCCTGTCTTCCTCCTCTCCCATTGATGAGATGGATGAACGCAAGACTGGCTTCCTCAAGAGACGACAGTGTGTCCCTCTCTTATTTTCCTCAAATATTTCTTCTTTGTAGTTATTGTTCTCGGTGTAAATGGGCCTTAAGACTGCACCAAAATCGAATCTTGTATGTGAAACATTGTAAGTGACTGACTTGGAATATGAATCACATCAGTGCTTCATCTCTCAACACAAGTGCTGATACTTTGACCTCTGCATGAATAGTTTTGCAGATAGTAGCATAGAGGTTTTTCAAAAAAGGCGGGAATGGTACATAAATAAACGGCAAAAAGAGCAAAAGAAGATGAATAAGGGAAACAAGTTAAGGACAGAAAAGAGTCGTACCGACCTCATACATCATAGCAAGTAAAAATAACTCTTCAGACATGAGTGACTCATTTTATGACTCCTTACTGTCTTGGGATGTTCTTGTTGAATTTTAATAACTAGTTTAAGAAAGGTTTAGGATCATGTAGAATATTGATTATACATTACGATAAATCACGTAAATTGTCTCGTGCTTATTGTGTTTGTTTTAAAAGGTCAGTGGCAAACTGAGTCAAAGCTATAGTCTGAACTTTGAGCATCACATTATAACGCTTTAGATTGGGTTGCACTGAGGGTTGCATTGAGTTTAGTGCATTGAGGAACATTAGCTATGTTTCCATCCAAAATTGCAAATTTAACTTATGCACAAATTCGGAATATCGCATAAAACACTTGTGAATAAAGCACCATTTCCACCCAGTGGGTCTAAGAGAACAAAATCATCGCTTCCTGATAAACTGGCGCTAAATATCACTGAGAAAAGTAGGTGAAGTCACTGTATATAATAATTTGCGTATATAATGAATTACTTGCGTCTTAGAGCACACAGATGAAATGCAATAAACACAGCTTGCTTTTAGAGGCAGATGCCTGCTGTTGGGGATCACAGTCGTGTAAGACAGTCCTGGGAGGTAATTATACCGAACGATTTTAACGACAGACTTTACTCAGGCATTTTAGAATGACCAAAACAGCATTTCAGATGCTGTGCAAGGAGATCGGTCTACTGGTTGATCCAGTAATGCCGTCCCATCACAAAGTCACATGTCTTTTTTGATGCGCATTGAGAAATTTATTCGTAAATGTGTTTCCATCATATTTTATACGCATATTTTCTAAAATATTTATCCGACTCAATTGAGCGCAAAAGTTTTTTATGTGCATTTTACAATTTATACGTTTCTTGGCATTTCCATCCAGCGTTTTGTAAGTGATATCCCAAAATGCGCAAAAAAAATAGGTGGATGGAAACATAGCTTTGAGTTGTGAAAGCGTGCATAGGCAGCATTGATTCCAGTAGAGTACAATAGAGTACTGTAATAAGCATCAAAAATACACATATAGAGTACATTTTAATACGATTTCTGTATTAGAAATATTTTTACAGATAAAAAATAAAATGTTTCTTTTCACTCAACCTGCCATCTTGGATTGTTTTTTGGTTTGAATATAAATGTCCTATGTTTTTTTCTTTTTTTTTCAGCTATGTACTGCTGGAACTGGTTGAAACAGAGAGAGACTATGTGAGAGACCTTGGTGCGGTCGTGGAGGTGGGATTATTTTCAGTTCTTTTAACAAATACTGCAGGGAGATCACTATGGTGACCACATGTAACCGAACACATTAATTCAAGTAAACATAATTGGCAGCTGCTGTCAGGGTTAAGTTCTGTTTGTTCGGTAGTCTATATCTATTGATCATGTGATCTGTTAAGAGTGTCTCTCTGAAAGGAAATAAGAGTGGTTTGGATTTGCTGCTTATTCAGAATGATGGCTCAGTGAGATCACATGTTTTATGTCACTGTCTACATGGTAACCGTACTCATGTGTTCCGGCACCTGCAGGGCTACATTAGCAGGATGAAGGAGGAGGGTGTACCCGACGACATGAAGGGCAAAGATAAGATTGTCTTTGGGAACATTCACCAGATTTTTGACTGGCATAAAGAGTATGTGAAAATGATGCACTTCTCTTCCATCCTCTCAAATACTGTATTAAGACAGCCTACTTTAATGTCAATATAAAACATTAATGTAAACTTCTGATCTTTGTAGCTTCTTTCTTGGTGAACTGGAGAAGTGCTTGGAGGACCCTGATAGACTCGCACCCCTGTTTATCAGACAGGTATGATATGATTCATTGTGGGCTTTCACTCTTTCTACGAAAAATACCATAAGATTACATGGTGCACCTGTGTTAAATACAAAGGTGATGTTTGTATTTTCTGTACCATTAGTGCCACTAAACAAAATTGTTGTTTTCAAACAGATTTCTCAGATTTTCTCAAACACTTCTTCCATTTACTATTGGTTAGCTAAACAGAAAGTACCGCCCCAAATTTACATAACTGGTTGAGCCAATACTGTTGCTGTTTCATTCTGTGGTGTGTTTCCCAAAAGCTTTGTTAGCCAACTGTAGTTATTTTGGACTAGCTTCACATGAGGGCACCACATATTTAGTTATTCATGATCTTAAATATTAATATTAGTATTTCGTATTAAAGGTGCCCTAGATTCAAAAATTGAATTTACCTTGGCATAGTTGAATAACAAGAGTTCAGTACATGGAAAAGACATACACTGAGTTTCAAACTCCATTGTTTCCTCCTTCTTATATAAATCTCATTTGTTTAAAAGACCTCCGAAGAACAGGCGAATCTCAACATAATACCGACTGTTACATAACAGTCAGGGTGCACGCCCCCAATATATGCATATGCCAGCCCATGATCCCAACATTATGAAAGGCATTAGACAAGGACAGCCAGTAACGTCTGGATCTGTGCACAGCTGAATCATCAGACTAGGTAAGCAAGTAATAACAACAGTGAAAAATGGCAGATGGAGCAATAATAACTGACATGATCCATGATATCATGATATTTTTAGTGATATTGTAAATTGTCTTTCTAAATGTTTCGTTAGCATGTTGCTAATGTAGGCTACTGTTGGTTAAAGTTATCATCGTTTCTTACTGTATTCACGGAGACAAGAGCCGTCGCTATTTTCATTTTTAAACACTTGCAGTCTGTATAATTCATAAACACAACTTCATTCTTTATAAATCTCTCCAACAGCGTGTAATGTTAGCTTTAGCCACGGAGCACAGCCTCAAACTCATTCAGAATCAAATGTAAACATCCAAATAAATACTATACTCACATGACCCGAAGCATGCATGACGAACATCTTGTAAAGATCCATTTGAGGGTTATATTAGCTGTGTGAACTTTGTAAATGCACTGTACTATAGAGTCGCGAGCTCGATGGGCAGGGAGCATGAGATTTAAAGGGCCAGCAGCCCCTGAATCGGTGCATAGTTAATGATGCCCCAAAATAGGCAGTTAAAAAAAATTAATTAAAAAAAATCTATGGGGTATTTTGAGCTGAAACTTCACAGACACATTCAGGGGACACCTAAGACTTATATTACATCTTGTAAAACAACATTCGATGGCACCTTTAATATTAATATTAATATTAAGTTTAAATATTAACTACTGAATTGATAAAGTGCAAAAAGATTGATAAATGCAAGTGAATGAGTTGGATATAAGTTAATTTTATGGAAAGATAAACTGTCGTTTCTCTAAAAGAAATAAGGTAAACCTTCAATAAATAAAAAAATCAACAAATAAACCGAGAGATTATTTGTTATTAACTGATATCAACTATGCAAAAATCTAATGCAAATTAGATAATCATATACTGACAATATACACTAATGCCAAGGTCTCTGGAAAGAGGTTTGGTAAGTGATATTTATTTATTCACTTTCCAAACCAATATCAGATTAACCTAGGCATTGTGCTGAAAACATAAAATCCAAACATCATTGGTTTATGTTGAACTACCTATGCATTCATGTTAATAGGTAAGTTTGTATATTTTGCATGTACACAAACAGCACTCATTAAGTATATACAATTCTGTTAATAGAAATGGAGAAGATTTGCTCCATTTTGTCCATTGTGTGTCCATTTTTATACGTCTCTTGTGGCTTCTAGCCACACGGCAAAACCTGTCTGGTGAGTGGAGTCAGTGGCCGTTCACACCTCAGGTCTCAAGTCTGAGGGACTGGGGTGAACAATGCAGAAAATGATGATAGGATTAGTCTGTTCAATGACATGCTAATGTCATCATTCTTCCCCTTGCACAAATGGTCAGAGTGATTGTCTTTGCAGGCTTATCTCCTAGCCCATCGAATTCCTTATTTGTGGAACTTATTTTGAAGGTGTGAGTTTTGGAGTCCTGTGCTTTTCAATATAGCAGATGAAAGGGGACTATTGATGTAATGGGGGAGTCTGCCCTCATGTCTGCCTGCTGATCACTACACAACTATGGTCGAAATTCCATTTTTCCATCATTACCAACATAGTTCAACGATTCTGTGTTTCATGAAATCATAGTTTAAATGAACATTCGCAAACAGCATCGCAAACGTGTGTGGTTGGAACTACAACTCTCGACTTGTAGTTAGAAGCATAGTTTCTTGTTAGTATGACATGTGGACTTAGATCATGCTCTTTGAGCACAATAAGCAAGCTAACATGCAGTATGTTCTATATCTTTCTTTCCATTTTAAATATATATATATATATATATATATATATATATATATATATATATATATATATATATATATATATATATATATATATATATATAGGGCTGTCAATCGATTAAAAATAATCTAATTAATTACATACTCTGCGATTAATTAATCTAAATGAATCGCATACATAATTTTTGCTGTGAAAGTATTAAATATTTCAATTCAAATGAATCAATGCACGATTTTTCCTGGGTCAAAAATGGTCTTCGGTAGTGACAGACATGGTCATCCACACAAACAGTAAAAAGTGCCCTACCCACGTGATCTGCAAGCCCGATACTGACAATAAAGTACCCGTCACTCCTACTGTAATTCTTTCTTGCCCTCTTTGCAAAAAAAAAAAAAGTGATTTTATAGCTTTGTAAGAGAAGATGCTTTTTTGCTAAACCTGAAAAGTATTAAAAAGTAACATTTAGAAGTTATATTAACTAATAATATAATTTTCTACCATATACAATTGAATGCACCTAGCTAACAACTTGCTTTGTTCTGGTTTCACCTCACTCCAGCCTAAACTAACTGATTTTATAGGTAGGCCTAATTTACTACACATTGTCATTTAAATAACCTGTAAATATTGTGGATTATTAAGGCTAATTTTACTAACCACTCCTGCTAAATGGGGTAAGCACACTTGTGTTCTCATTTCAGAGTTGTTCGAGTAAATGATTCATTATAGACCGTGTGGACAGATCAGTTGTTGTCATGATTCATTAAAATGAATCTGTTCAAATGAGTCATTAGGTTGCGAATTGGACGTTGACACGTTATTAGGACATCACAAAAGATTTGTCAACACAGAAAACACTTCACCACTGGAAAAACATTCTCCGAATGCGCCTCGTGAAACATGTATTCGGTCTTATGAACTTTTAGCATTGTGTCAGTTGATTTAGATTATTATGTGTGAGGTAGAGAGAGTGCAAAGACGGTGCTTACTTTGAAGACAGAGAGCTCGCGCGCACGAGGGAGGAGCTCTGCTCGGTCTGTCCGTCAGCGCAGCAGTCGTCTCCCTCCTTCATTTTACAGTCGAATGGTGGCTAGAACGGCTCCAGGTTCAAAGGTCGATACGGAATGGATTAATCTGCGTTATTTTAAGTAAAACAGTAGAGGGAGGGGGGAGGGGTAACTCACATTATTGTACACAATTATTGGCACCCCTAGAAATTCTTATGAGTAAAATATCTCTGAAGTTTATTCCCATTCATATTAAAAAAAATTTGCACATCAGGGTGACTAGGAGCATGAAATTGTCCAGCCATGACTTCCTGTTCCACAGGAGTACAAATATGTGTAAACACAAAAACCAAATTCCCTTAATCATTCATCACAATGCAAAAAAACAAAGAATAGTTCTGATGTGCAGCAAAAGATTGTTGAGCTTCACAAAATAGAAAATGGCTTTAAGAAAAAAGCTAAGACATTGAAAATCCCCATTTCCTCCATCAGGACAATAATTAAGAAGTTCCAATCAACTAAAGATATTACAAATCTGCTTGGAAGAGGATGTGTGTCTAAATTGTCCTAAAGGATTGGAAAAATCCTCCTCGCTCATCAAAAAACAAACTCCAGCATATTCAGTTGTCAGACAAGACTGGAACATCATACGGGACCTGCTTCTATAGTCAGATGAAACTAAAAAAAAGAGCTTTTTGGCAGCAAACCCACCAGATGGGTTTGGTGCACACATGGATAAAAAGTACCCCATGCCCATGGTTAAATATACTGCTGGATCTTTAATGTTGTGGGCCTATTTTGTTGCTGGAGGTCCTGGACATCTTGTTCAGATACATGGTATCATGGATTCTATTAAATACCAACAGATAAAAAATCTAAACCTGACCGCTTCTGCTAGAATTCCAATAAGGGCCATGGTTGGATCTTCCATCATGATCCAAAACAAACATCAAAACCAACACAAAAATGTGTCACTGAGCAAAAAATTAAGCTTCTGCCATGACCATCCCAGTGCCCTGACCTGAACCCTAAAGAAAATGAGCGGAGTGAACTGAAGAGAAGAAGCACCAACATGGAGCTGGGAATCTCAAGTATCTGGAGAGATTCTGCATGAAGGAATGGTCTCTGATCTTTTGTCAGGTGTTCTCCAAACTCATCAGACATTATAGAACATGACTCAGAGCTGTTATCTTGGCAAAGGGAGATTGCAAAAAGTTTTGAATAAAAGTGTGCCAACAGTTGTGGACAATGTGCTTTGGAGAAAAACATTTATTTCATAATGTGATTTTCCCCCCACTTTCAATTCTTTTCCTTCAATGAAAGGTTATAATTTTGTGAATTTTTTGAATGAAAGATCAAAAGGATAAACAATGCAGATTTATTTTCATTTCCGCCTTTGCTCATAATTACTAAGGTAGTGCCTTGTCGGACACTACCTTCACGTCGTATTTATGCATATACGCACTTATCAAAACGGTGATGATTGTAGATAGTTAAAATATGTTGATTGAAATGCATATATATATATATATATGCATTTCAATCAACATATTTTAACTATCTACAATCATCACCGTTTTGATAAGTGCGTATATGCATAAATACGACGTGAAGGTAGTGTCCGACAATTACATAGCATGATTTATAAAATGAAAGGCTTTCTTTTGTTAAAATTAATTATAATAATCTGATTGTCATGTTCTAAGTTGGTTTTAGTTCCTGTACTCTTAGTTTGTATGTTCTTATTTCCTGTGTTTATTTTGTTCCTTTGGTTTCCATTGCTTCCATTTGTTTCTATTGTAATAGTTCATTTTTCTTTGTTATTTAGTATGATGATTAAGTTCTGATCTTCTGTGTCTGAAATTTTGTTTTGGCTACAGGAACGAAGACTGCACATGTACATTGTGTACTGCCAAAACAAGCCTAAATCAGAGCACATTGTTTCAGAGTACATCGACACATATTTTGAGGTAAGACTCAAGTCACTGTCTGTGTCCTGCCTGACATTTAAACATGAGTCATGAAAAGTGAGACAGACCCATAACGACACTCATCTTTTCTTTGTATTTTCATCAGGATTTAAAGCAGAGGTTGGGCCATAGGCTACAGATCACAGATCTACTGATTAAACCAGTGCAACGGATCATGAAATACCAGCTTCTGCTGAAGGTCAGGCAGGGAATTTGCAGAAAGCAATGTAGCCATTCCTATCAGTATTACTGACCCATACAGCCTCATGCTTATTTAAAGAATAGATGACTTTGAGAAAAGATCATTATCTAGTTTTATTCTAACATCATTGTTCTGATTCCATAATTTTAGGATTTCCTCAAGTTCTCCAAAAAGGCTGGTTTGGACACTGTTGAATTAGAGGTAAGTGTTATTTGCTGACAAACCACCTAGCAACCACCTTAGTAATATACTGTACTGGCAAATTTTACATAGACAAGCACCAGTTATGTTTTCTTCAGAAAAATGAAATATCTATTTGTTACCATTGCTGTAATTACATTCGTTCTCTCACAGAAAGCAGTGGAGGTGATGTGTGTTGTTCCTAAACGCTGCAATGACATGATGAATGTTGGACGCCTCCAAGGATTTGATGTAAGATGCATTTCCTTTTTTTACAAATGTTTGTGAGGGTGTAGGTGGGAAGTTAAAAGCAGTTGTATATACATAAATTAGCAGGAATTCCTTTAAGTCCGATTCAGCTAAAAGGCAACCAATCAAACCTAGTATGACGGTGAATTTTCATTATTCTGTGAAAATAGTTTAGATGCCTGACAAAATTCACATTCTGAGCAACTAAAACACTGACCTTGCCTCCAAATAAAAAACATGGGACCATCACACAATATTTCGAGCTAGACAGCATAGAGAGTCTTGAATGAATGTTTATTATGCTAAAAATTCTGACTTAAAGCATGGTCACATTTCGTAGAAAATTTGTGAGTACATTTTTTTACACCTTTGTTGCCATGTAGAGTTGTCGAAAGTACCGACTTAGGTGCCTATCGGTACTGAAATTTTAAAAATGTGACGCTTTGACCACTGTTGAGCAGATTCGTAAACACCTCTGATTGGCCATTGTGTTGAAGTACTCACCGGATATGTTTGTGATTGGCTACAATGATCAACACACAGCACAATGAACCGTGAACACAATGGCCAATCAGAGGTGTTTATCAAAGGCGTTCAAAGCGTCACAATTTTAAAATTTCAGTATCGACTAGGTACCGAAGTCTGTACTTTTGACAACTCTAATGCTGTGTGTAGAGATTTATGAAGCACTGCTCACACAATAGTAATTTTCAAACCAAGCAGTTTTCTATTTGTCAACACTGCAAAGGATTAAGCATTGTTTATTTATTGTTCATTATTGTATTATTTTGTGTTCAGGGTAAAATTGTAGCCCAGGGCCGACTGCTTCTCCAGGACACATTTATGGTCTCAGACCAGGACGGTGGTCTCCTTTCTCGCATGAAGGAGAGGCGCATCTTCCTCTTTGAGCAGATAGTTATCTTCAGTGAACCTCTGGATAAAAAGAAGGGCTTTTCAATGCCAGGTTATCTTTTTAAGAACAGCATAAAGGTGTGTAGACAGAACCACTGCTGTAGAAAACACTGTGCTCAAAACACAGCATAGCAACCAAAAGCATTCATCTCATTCTTCTTCTTTTATCTATCTCTCACTACTCTGCAGGTCAGTTGGTTGGGTCTAGAGGAGAGTCCTGACAATGACCCTTGTAAGTTTATTTTAACCTCAAGGTCATCAACTGGCAGTACAGAGCACTATGTCCTCCATTCCTCCAACCGAATGGTTTGCCAGGCCTGGATCCAGCAGATCAGCAGCATCCTGGAAAATCAGAGAAACTTCCTCAATGGTAGCGCAATTTTAGAGTTTCCAACAAAGTTACAAAATGTGAGGTTATCTGTTAACCAAAAGGTTGTTGGTGTTAAGCCCACAAACAAATCTTAAACTCAGGTTGGTCCACTGGGATTTTTCCTGTAATATGTGCACTATATGTTGCTTTAGATCAGGGGTGTCCAAACCTGCTCCTGGTGTGCCAACGTCCTGCAGAGCTTAGCTCCAACCTGCCCCAAAACACTTGTCTTGAAGTTTCTTGTAATCCTGAAGACATTGATTAGCTGGTCCAGGTGTGTTTTAAATAGGACTGGAGCTAAACCCTGTGGAATAGTGTCCCTCTGGGAGCAGGATAGGACAGGATAGAACAGTGTTGGGAACATTCAGACATTATGTTTGAAACTCACCTTTAAGACAATCTAGTCATTTAGACAATCTAGCGACTAGGTCGTTTTGAAAATACGTTGTTTGAAGACTCTTAATGTTCATAGCTTTACTCTTTTACTTTACAACACTAGATACACCTTTGTCATTGATGATTGAGTTATAGTATTTAAAATAACTTGTCTCTTGTTGTCAACTCAGCACTGACTTCACCAATCGAATACCAACGGAACCATGTTGGGGCAAGCAGTCTTGGAGGACCCAGCAGCAGTGGTCTTCCAGGAGGTAGCAGCAGCTCTTCCATGGGTCCTGGCTGTGGCTCCCGATCCCGAACTTCCCGAATCCCTCAACCTTCCTCTCGTCTCCCTCAGCCTGTGCAGCATCACCACGCCCCCGCCCCAGATGACCGAACTTCAGGTACGTGCCCTCTTCCTCACAAGGACCTTAATGGTGAGGTTCCTAGGATGCGGGTCCTGGAGAGCCCCTTGAAGGAGCTGCGCGAGGAAGCCCAATCAGGGACACCCATTCCAAGAACTACAGCCGCACCCCTATCTCTCACCCTAACGAAGCCTCGTCTAAGAGTACCCTCGCCCGTTCTCTCCCCCTTGAACCCTCAGAACTTTACACTTTTCACACCAGGCATCCAAGCCCAGAAGGGCTCCCCGTTTTGGGCCTCGATGCCTGCTTCTCCCACTGGCAGGCCTGGCTCTTACACAGAGCAGAGTGACACGTTGAGTCGCAACCAGTGTCAGACTCGCAGGCATTCAGCCCACAGTAAGGAGTTGGACCGCATCAGTACTTGCTCCTCCACCAGTGAGCAGTCCCTGCACTCCACTCACAGCAATGGGGTAAGAGCTAGCTCCTGGCTTTAGTGAGGCCTAGTCCTGCTTCACCTCCACCTCCAGCTTCATACTAACCCGCTGGGGTGCGCAATTGTGCGTTGTCCTGGAACTAAAAGAGGATTCTCACAGGCTGTTGTGGATATTAACTGGCCTGGTTTGACTGTGCTGAGCAACTAACAACGTACACTGTTAAACAGGATAACTTCTCAAGAGTTTCTCAGAAACTCTGTGCATCCATTGACTATCTCTGCTGATTCTATCTGCTTTGAACTGGCAGGATTTTTTTCCTTAACTGCCCGTAAAGACCTAATATGCAAGCATTGGGAGCACGTAAACCAGCTAACTAACATTTACTAACACTTTTTTCTTTTTAACCTGCTTACAGCTATTTTGACAGATTTCAAAAATTGCTTTTTGAGACATTTAAAAAAAAAAGCATATCCCCTTAAAATTCCCTGCGGACTTATTTTCTATTGAAACAAGAACTTTGGGTGGGACATACCAAAGGGTTTGTCAAAAAAAAAAAAATAGGCTTTAGTTACTTCACAGCCATGAACAGTGATTTACTACTTGTGAGACAGAAGCAGGCCATATTAGAGTAAAGGATATGTTTTCATTTTTTTAACAGAGCATTTTATTGGACAAAAATTGTGGGTATTCCCAAAGTGCAGGATGAGTCATCAATATATTTTGCCTGTTTCCTGAAAAAGAAAGATTACTGTTAAATGCGTATATCTGTTCAAATATATTTTGTCAACTTTTAGCAGTCCACTGGCATATAGATGGTCACAAAGTTAAAAGAAATGGACTAAAATCACAAAACTCCAATATTTATTTCATTATGCAATAAAGATAAAGATAAAAGATCGTTGGCGATTCAACACAGTTCACCATGATCCAAGTTCCGACGACTATCAGTAGGAGCATAAACATTGTAACCAACAGTACAGCATCTGGGCAGCAAGTTAAGTGTGAACTGTCAGTGTGAATGACTCTTTAGTGTCACTTGAAAGAGGATCTTGTAATTAAAATGATTTTGCTTTTTAAATAATCTTTTCCTTAAACTGCTCTCACTTGCTTCATTCTTGCTCTCTTAAATGTCCAGCTCATTAAATGTCTTCAACATACTTCACATTCAAACATAGTAAATAAAATTTAAATTATGTAAAATTTGTGTTATGCTGAAGTTTTGCTTATGTTTTTGCTCTCAGAGTGAAAGCAGCAGCAGCAGCAGTGTGTCGACCATGTTGGTGACCCAGGACTATGTGGCTCTAAAGGAGGATGAGATCAGCGTATATCAAGGAGAGGTTGTGCAGATATTGGCCTCTAACCAGCAGAACATGTTTCTAGTTTTCCGTGCCGCCACAGAACAAGGCCCAGCAGCTGAGGGCTGGATCCCCGGCTATGTTCTGGGTCACACCTCCACCATCATTCCCGACTACCCAGACGGAACCCTCAAGTAAGGATTGGTTATTAATTGTTATTTAATACAAATAGACTAATTAGTCAGAGCTGGAATGAAGAAGCACCTTATGGTTTGACTTTTTTTTTTAAATGGTTTGGTATGCACAATATCAGCATTGTAATGTTTGCTAGCTTAAAGGTAATTTTAGGAGAGGCTAGCGATAGCGAGCTAGCTTTGAAAGCATAAGACCCCACCCTCCTTTCAGAGCGTCTCCAAAGCCACGCCTCTTCCAAAACACACACATTACAATAATAATTAACATAAACAACTTAAAGAGCACTGACCTGTACCACCTGCAGATTCATTTTGACGTTGATAGTGTTGCCATTGAAACGCATAAATTTGAGTCACAAACCGCCACTAAGTCACTAAGATGTCTCTTCCAAATAACGATAGTTATGGCGCGAACGCAGCATAAGCTCATTGTTTTGGTTCAGGAGGAACTGTAAAACATGGCTGCTGTTTTGGTTGTGGTGCTTGTGACTGGTGTCTGTCTTAACTCTGCATAGTTGTCACACCTGGTTGTAAATACACGCATGAAGAAGATGATGACGGGTCAAACAGTCTTTAATAAATCCACATGACTTATATATACACAGACAAATGAGATGGATAACGATACACAGCTGACAGTGATGATGATAATGATCAGTAACCATGGGGACAGACTAGTGGCAAAAAAGTGCAAAACAGAAGTCCAAGCAGGGTGAATTGGGTGACAATAGCATGAAACGCACTGATGGCGTATGATGTCTGCGTGAACAGGGTGTGCTTGGGTATGTAAGGGTACAGGCAGGTAGGACATTCTATCGTATCCCTCGGACCGAGGGATATGATTGGACGAATATTTTATGGTCCTACACCTTACCGAGATGATATAATAAATACAATACATTTAGACCACTTAACTTAGTGATTGCTATCGGGATGTGAAGAGACTTTCAACAAGCATAACAAAAAATGTTTTTGAGGCAAATCAGCTATCCTGCCTTTAATCAAGATAATAGAATTTTGACTATATGGTGTCACATGGCCTACAAGTAAATGGCATGGAGTACTAATTGTGTCAGCTACTTTAAGAACTTTGACAGCAAACGTCTTATGCCTTAAACCAGGGGCAACCTTAGCAATGTGTGCCACAATAGACACATGGTGGTGTAATCACTGACATGAGAGCAATAAAAGCGTGAAAAATGTATGTTTGCAAAAATGATTTTGTTTATTCTTGAAATACCAAATTAATTCACATCTGTAAGCCAGACAGCTATCTTTGAGGTTAGGTTCATGGTTCCTTCAGCTTCACAGCATTTTGTCATATTTTTTGCTCAATTGCTTGAGTGTACTGCAGTTTTAGAGCAGTTTTTATTGACATGAGTGACAAAAAAAAAGCACAGTTCTGGATATTTGCTTTATATTAAGTGGGGAAAAAAATGGGGCATGTTTTTCTTTCTAAAAATGTATTCTATTATATTATATTATATGAGCAATATCAGTAGCCGTGCGATATGGCTGTATATCAGCACGCTGTGATTACCTACGCGTGCTGATATACAGCCATATCGCACGGCTACGAGTGTGATATTGCGTTTATACAACAGTTCGACGGCACGAGTGTGTAAATAAATAAGAACAACAACAACGGAGTGTCTTTAAAACCGTCTTTTGTGCAGCACTACTTCCTTCCGCCACGGATTCAAATCTCAATTTGACAGTTGGACCAAGCCTCCGTTACTAATTCTAAAACGTCACTTTAGAACTAGTAACGAAGGAACGTTGAGTCGCTTCATTGAAACACATTGAATTTTGTACAGTATTAGAGAGAGAGAGAGAGAGAGAGAGAGTAGGCTATTACCTGTGTCTGGTATATTGCATTACATTCATTCTTCAAGTCGATGTCCATAATATTATATCCTTTATACAAGTCCGTTTGAATGTCAGCTGAGGAAAGCGATCTTTGTATTTGTCCTTTTTTACATCCATTACACCACAGCGCTAAAACAACTTCCTTTTGCAAAAGTTCCTTTCAATTTAAAAGTTTCTTGTGCTTCACTGACTCATTCTCCTGTAAAGTGTTGCCGCCATCTAAAGGCGTATTAATGTACTGTTCACTCAATCCAATGGACATATTTATATAAAATCATATTTATTAACAATAATATTTAGAACAACAAATAAGCACAATTGTACAGTTCAGTCAAACATAAAACACTAGTTATTAAAAAAAAATTAGGTCACCATTTACGCTTGTATGTGGGTTTTACAAATATTTAACGAATGAAAAGGATTTTAAAGAGCTTGTGACAAAACCTCCTAACTCCATTGGATCCTCAAACTGTCAATCAAGCCTCATTATTCTGCCTCACCTCCTGAATGAAGTGCGCACGCAGTTTGGACATCTCCTCTGTGCAATGCAAAGGTAAATAAAGATCTGATGTTTGGAAAAAAAAAATTGTAAAGCGTTTTCTTTACTCAAAAAACCATATGTTTATAAAGTTTAATGTTTTACGTATTTGAAGAGCGGAGAAAAGTCTGATATGTCCCGTCTAGTTGTAGCCAATATGCTATATAAGGATGTAATGTAACGTCTATTATTATCAAATTTAATATAGCACAATTCGACTTTCTCTGGAACAAATAATAGATTAATAAGACCAAAGATTGCCCGTTCTATGTACTCAAATTGAATTATGTCTCGTGTTTAACCACTATAAGAGCCAGCGGCAAATCCCTGAGGCACTGGCCGAGATTAAGCTGTTGTCGGCGGTTACAGAAGCACTGAACGACCGCTGACGCACTCGAGCTTGCATCTCCGAAAACGTCAAAACAAATTGTAAAATAGGCGCTGTTATTAAATATGAGTCACATATTTCAGGTCTAAACAACAACATTCTCGCCTAAAAAACTATTAAAACTACAGTTCGTGGTACAAGAAGTAGTATTTGTAAAAATTATGGTTGATTTGATCGGCCGCCATGACGGTCACTTCAAACGGAGTGATACAAACGGTGAAAAGGCAGTAGGAGTGCTGTTATCACTGAAATATCGCATGGCTATCAGCCAATCAGATTCGAGAACCAGACAGAACTGTTGTATAAATTATATTATATTATTATATTATATTATATTATATTATTATATTACACTTTATTTTAAGTTGTTACAGTGTAATTACACAAATGAGTAATAGTAGTATTAATTAACTGTGTACTCATAGGGTTAAGGTTAGGGTTTGATTTAGGGTTAGTTCCTTGTAATTATGCATAATTTACTGTTTTATTTAATATAATTACTATAGTAAGTACATGTAACATGCAACTACCTTAATATTATATTATATTATATTATATTATATTATATTATATTATATTATATTATATTATATCAAATAATGTGCACTGATGAATTTTCACAATAAAACAAAGAGTGTGTATTACAGTTTTTTTTTTTTTGTTTTTTTTTTTTATGCTTACACAGTTCTTGAAACTATGGCTCAATTCCTCAAAATTCTACACACAAAACCACAAAACACACACAACATGCAAAACGTCACACATATCTTGCAAAAGTAAACACTTTATTCAAAAGCATTTTAACTCATCTAAAAATGGTATTTTTGAACTCTACACACAGACATAAAATGATTACACATACATGCCAAACTAAACACGGATGTGAAAAATGTAAAACACTACTATCTTGTGTCTTTTGCTTGTTCAGTGTGCAGTGGAGTGCACAGGAGTTTGTCAAAGCACTCACACGTACATGCATATGCACAAATACACTATATATACAGTATGTATTCACAGCTGATGAATTTTACAGTTATGGAACTGAACACTAACACACACATACAAACACACATATATATATATACGCGCACACACATGCATACATTTATTCATACATATATGTAAATACATATATAAATATATACTGTATTTACACTATAAACAGAAATGCAAAATGATTTAGGGTTATTTTAGGGTTTAATTCTCACTTTTAACTAGTTGCTTATTAGCTTGCATATGACTGGTATATTGGTTGTTTATTAGTACTTATTGACTTATTCTGCGTGACCTTATTCTACATCCCTTAGTTTTTACGGTTGCTTAAGCACAGTTTTAAAAACAAGGCTCATTTTGTCAAAACACTACACACAATTCACAGATCCACACACACAAGTAGTAGAACACCTCAGTTATTTTGCAAAATGAAACACTTCATTCAAAACTTTACATTAATTTAACAAAACCCAACTTTGACACCATATGGAACACACATGGTTCATATATTCTGATTCTGTTTGATTCATTTACACACTGCTGTGCTCAATCTTAAACACTTGTAACTTTTATACTTTTCTAATGATATAGTCTGGGTTTGATTTTTTTCAGAGATATTGTTAGAGTAATATACTTGAATATATTAACAAAAAAACCAACAAAAAAAAAACACACAAGATCAGTACTGCACATTGATAAAAATATTTATCTCTCACCACATTGTAAAACCATTCAATACATCCATGCCTTTCCAAAGGTTACATTTTGAACTGAAAATCAGAACATATTCTAAATACAATATAGTACACGAACAAAAACATTTGTGGAGACAAAACAAAAGCATGATTTTAAATAAAAAAACAAATAGAAAAAACACCTGAGCATCATCTCTTGGCCTAGCTGGATTTGGCCATAGCCCTTCATCCACATCACAGGCGATGTCCTCTCACGCAAGACAGTGAGGGAAGAATCTTTTTGAATGACGAATCCATATTTGCACAGGCCCTGCATCAATTAGGTCAGGCCTCTAACATGGCTTGAATGAGGCACATAGGGCTGGAGATTGTAAACCTTCCATGCCAAAAAAAAACAAAACTCCTCAATGGGTTTAAGGAAGGGACGGTATGCCCATTTGGTCTTGTGCTGTGACGATTTTGTGCAGTCTGTCTAAAATGTGAATATGTGGCCGTGTTGTAAGGGCCTAAGTTGGCATGCTGGTGGAGGACCCTATTCTGCGTGCATTGTCTCGGGATATTCAAAATAGCTCTGTGGCCAATGATGTTTCTCCCTCTTCCTCTTACTGCAACATTGCCTTCCATTTTGTTGAAGATACATAAACTCACCTTTTTCCTATTTCCTTTTTATAGTACTTGCACCTGATTGTTGAGTTTACAGTTAAGCACCTAAGTGTCTGAACACCTGTGTTTGATCAGTTGGTTTATAGGGGTGGTATTTTAGACAGCAGTGTCTTGAAATGGCAAAGAAGTGACATTATGTTAGATTTCTGTGTCTAATGTAGAGAAGTGTGTTTAGTGTTGTGCAAAAAAATGTGTGTAGTGTTTTGCAAAAAGTGTGAAGCTGAGAATGTGCTTATAATTGTGCAAATCTGGGCTAAGGTTTTGCTCCTTGAGTGTAAGGTTTCAGTAACTGTGTGTTATTTTTAATTTTAGTGCGTAAACAATCATAAAAAACTGTAATCCTACACAATACCTAAACTTAAATGCTACAAAAACTACCTTACTAACTATTAATAGGCAGTAAATTAGGAATTAATTGAGGCGAAAGTTGTAGTTAATAGTGAATAGGTGTTCCTTATACTGAAGTGTTACCATAATTTGATTGAAAGTTTTGATTTCTAAATGATCAATTCATGTATATAATTTAAGTGTTTTCACACATGATCACTGGGTGTAGGTCATCAGTAAATGAGTGTTGACATTTAAATGGCAGCGTTTCCCAAATAAATCAAAAAAGCTGTTAGTTTTGAACAATGTGTGTAATGTACAGAATTGTGTTTAGAGTTTGCAAAAAGTTTGTTTTACAATAGCAAACTGAGTTTAAAGCACATAACGTGCTTGTAGTTTTGCAGACTTGGTCTGAAGATTCGGTACATGAGTGAATGGTTTCACTGAGTGGGCCTCAAGTACCACTTTTAGTGTGTAAGCAATTAAAAAAAAAGTATGTAAACAGCTTCATTTTGAGATTATGTTGACCATTAATTTACCACAAAGGCTGTAAGTGTGAAAGCATCTACTTTATAACTTACTTGGAAAAGACCAAAGTTTTTAAAAGGATAGAGACATCTTGTTTGTCATCTAGTATTTATAGTCTAACTGCGAATTAGCTGTCTCAAAAACAGTGCTATATTTGTCTTTCAGGAAGTCTTCATCGTGGCACACAGCTCTCCGCATCAGACGAAAGTCTGAAAAGAGAGATAAAGAGGGCAGAAAAGAGAGCAAACCAGAGAATGGCTTTCGCAAGTCTAGAGATGGACCCGCCAATAAGGTTTCTGTAAAGGTACTGTCTTAACAGTCTAATGATTCATTATGTAATCATCACTTATGTCATTTCATGGTTTGACAAATTCTACATTCTTTTTTTCTTTTTCAGCTTTTGAATCCCAACTACATTTATGATGGTAAATCAGAATATTGTTCTTTCGTTCTTGGAAATCTCTCTGAATATATAAAATCAATTCATGTGTCATAATGAAACAACCAAATGACTGTAAGTTTCTGAATTGCTGGCAGCAGTTCCCCCAGAGTTCATTGTCCCCCTGAGTGAGGTGGTGTGTGACAGGGGTGACAGTGTTACTCTCCGCTGTAAGATCTGTGGGCAGCCCAAAGCCTCGGTCTGCTGGAGAGGGCCTGACCAGAGCACTCTCAGCAGTGGTGGAAGATACACACTCACACACAGGTAAAACCAGTACACAGACATCATTATGCATGTCATGCAGTTGGTGCAGACAGCAGGTGGCGCTTTTGCTTTATGTTTTCTGCTCGACTGCATTGTGAGGAAAAAAAGAGTAATTTTGCTACTTTCATTATGACTGTTTACAGAAAGAAACATGTTACATGCTAAATATTTCTGTGCAGTTGTCGTCATGTTGTTCATTGACTACATTTGGTAATTTGGATGAAAAAGAATAATTTACTCTTTTACAATTTGTCATTGATGTTGGTTAGGCAAAAGTAATCTCTCCCCATGGCACTTAGATTATTTCCTTTTTGAACAAATTTCCTGATTAAATTTTACAATCAAAATGTAACAATGTGTGTGTGTGTATATATATATATATATATATATATATATATAAATCTTTTGTTAAAAAGCATATTGGTTACCAAAATTAAAAAAAAGCTTAGTAAAAAAAAAAAAAAGATTTGTGTAATGTGAATATGTAAAAACAGATAAAAACAATCCGAATTTTTATTACAAAATAAACCCTGACAGGGTGATCAGGATTCTGGTGTGAAACATCTCTCAAAAGGTTCATTGTACAATAATGACTGTATTATTCTGCTTATTACATGACTTGCCAAATAAATTGTAATGAATGTACATGAAATATTGATTTTAACCTCTACTTTTATTCTTAATAAAAGGTCAATACTTATATGGTGGAGTAATAACTTCTTTCAATGAATCCGTTTGAGATCGAATTAATCCTAGATTTTTTGCTATACATTTCTGACATGGCATCTGAGGATTCTCATTTTTCTCAGTTATTTTGCTTGGTAAAACTTTAAGGTAACACTTTATTTTACAGTCTCATTGTTATATATGTTAAATATAGTTACTATTGTAATAAAATTATAAAAATTATAAATGATGCATAATTACATGCAACTAACCCTAAACCAAACCAAACCCCAATCCGAAACCTACAGTTAGTTACTTAATATTTCTCAGTACTTAAATATATAATTACAGTGTAACAAAGACACCTTAAAATAAAGTGTAACCCACTTTACAATAAGGTCCATTAGTTAACTTGAACTAATAATGAACTGCACCTCTACAGCATTTATTAATCTTTGTTAATGTTAATTTCAACATTTACTAATACATTATTAAAATCAGGTGTTGTATTTGTTAACATTACTTAATGCACTCTGAAGTAACAGGAACAAACTATGAATAGCTGGATTTGTTAACACAGATTAACAAATACAGTAACAAATATATTATGTTAACAAATGAACATTTTTGTAAAGTGCTTTTGCTTTATTTCCAGATTCAATCATAGGCTCATTCTTACATGTCAGAGCACAAAAGCACATGCACACTCTTCAAAAACTAAAAGACATAAATGATATTTGTATATATTCGAAATGAAAAATATGTAATTTGTAATGAATGTCAGCTTGTTTGTTTTAACTCCACATGCCATGCAAATAAGAAACGTCGCTTCTAACCACAGGTCGAGAGCTGTTGTTCCAACCACACAACTGTTTGTGAATGTTATTACAACTATGGGAAACTTACCCCTGATTGACCAATCAGAATCTTGTAATGCAGAGAAGTTTGTTTTGAATGGACAGAACAATGCTGGTTTTGCAGTTTAGTAATTTTTGTCTCCTAATTATTTACTTTTTGTTCAGCGAGACAGGGGAAGTGACCCTCCGTATCTCACCTGCCACTCTGGACGACAGTGGCACCTACACCTGTATCGCCTCTAATGACGTGGGCTCAGTGACATCATCAGCCTACCTCAGAGTGCTTGGTCAGTTGATTTGTTGTCCACACTGCTCAAAACAAAAAGTTTAATTATAGTAGTCGAGTCACTAACTTTGTTGGTTTTTCCATAGGCACGTCCTGTGACGGTATCCTCTGGAAGGATAACTTTGAGTCCCTCTACACTGAAGTCATGGAACTGGGGAGGTACTGTACAAATTAAGTACTCTCACATACTGAATTAGCTAGATGAAAATAAAACATACTTATTTATCTTTAACATTTGAAACCAGCTAATGTTTGTTTTCTGTCCATCTATAGAGGCAGGTTTGCCGTCACTAAGTGGTGTGAGCAAAGAGGAAGCAGGCGATCAGTGGCCGCTAAGCTAGTTAATAAGAAGCTAATGCGTCGAGAGCAGGTGGTTCAAGAGCTGGGCGTCCTACAGTGTCTTCAGCATCCTCATCTTGTGGGCCTGTTGGACACCTATGAGACCCCAGCCAGTTATGTTCTCATCCTGGAGATGTACGTCGACTTCTTTTCTTTATCTGTAAAAGTATAATCTTCTCGCACACAATGCACATGATAATACTGTCAGTTGATCTAGGAAAGTGTGACTGTTTTTTTGTAACACATTTTTGTAACTTTTTTTTTTTTGCATATCAGTGCTGATCAAGGTCGTCTCCTGGACTATATTGTTAGCTGGGGGAACTTGACAGAAGAAAAGGTGTCTTTTTACCTACGGGATATTCTAGAAGCTTTACACTACCTTCACGCATGCAGGATTGCTCATCTTGACTTGAAGGTGGGCCTCTCCATTGAATTATTCTTAAATAAATTTGTAGATCATTTGGGGAAGCAAGTGGGGGGCCTCGGCACATTTCCAAGAGAGCTGCAAGATGGCTTAAAATGTTTTAAATGAAGACTCGATAACTTATAAAATCAGCTAAAACATTGAAAAAATCAAGACATATTTCTTATTTTAATGTGTTCCCTCAAAAACCTTAACCTCAAAAAAAGCTTCTCAAACATTTTAAAAGTTTGACTTCTAGACCTAAACATAGAAATGTATATAATAAATAAAAATTTTTGTAGTTATTTTAAGCTCTTATATATTTTATCAGGGAGACATTGCTAAGAAATTGCAATCTGTGGGCAAAAACAAAATGCTTTATCCTGTAATGACAAATGACTTGAAACTTCATGTAGATTTATTAGTCATAAAAAGTGTGAACCCTGCAGAACATTCAGTACTTCAATTTAGTATTTTTTTTATTACTTATAATTATTTTACATTTACATTTATTCATTTAGCAGGCAATTTTTTTTTTTCAAAATGATTAATGAGGAATACATCAAGCTCATCTTAATAACGAGAAGTGTTAATAATAAAAAGCTTCATACATTTTCTAAAATAATACAGACTAACAGGGAGGAATTTAAGCAATAGTGAAAGCAGAAGAAGATGTTTAAAGAGTCAGCAGGATACAGTAAAGTGCTTACAGAGCTAAAAACAAGCCTACACCATGCAAATGTCTGAAATCGAAACTACTGGACAGTTTATAACAAGCATTTCCAATACCAATAACTTCTAAACAAATCAATGCATTAAGAATAAAAATAAAGAGTAGAATAAATAGATCCAAATGTTAATTTAAACAACAGAAGCAGGATTTTAAGGGTTTTTATATATATATATATATATATACAGTCAAACCAAAATTATTCAGACACCTTGAACATTTCATTCATTAATATAGTTTATTCACTATAGTTTAAAAAATGGTAATAAAATATGACAAGATCTCAGAGTTAAACTGTGTCAGAAAAAAAATCTTAATTATGTCAGATAACACTTAAGCAAAACATGGTCAGGTCAAAGTGTCTGAATAATTTTTGGTTCCAAATTTTTATCAATTTTATTGGTAGTCCACTGTATGAATAATTTTTGGGTATAATATGTCACCATTTACTTTATTTTGCTATCCTCACTTGCATAAATGAACTATAGTGTCCTGCACCCACTAGTAAAGATATATCAGAAATATCAAAAGTTTCTGAATAATTTTTGGTTTGACTATCTATATATATATAGAGAGAGAGAGAGACCATATAGTTAATTATTTAATAAACGATGACAGACAAAGAGAATCCCAGTACAAGAGATTTATCCAAAAGGATACATTTATTCTATAGTATGACTTAAATACAGGAATATGAATATATACATATTTAATTGCCCATATTTTAATTGAAGATGTCATAATAGCATCACTATGAATTCAAGTTGAATGATTTCACTCAATTAGCCTTTAGTTCTTCATGAAAAGCTAAAAATAATAACATTTGTAACAACATGTCACTCGGGGCTTTCTGTGCCATTTTTGGGGGGTTCATCTTAACACAAGGGTCTAATTTTATCTAAAAATATTTTATCTAAAAATATTAGGGTGTATACAAATCCCTCATTAACAAATAGACAAAAAAAAAAAAAAGATATTTAACATAATACAAATTCACAGATCACTATATTCCAGAGACACAAAATTAGATAACCTGAGTTAACCTCAAAACTGTTTTGACTGACTAAATCTCACAAATGTTGACATTCAGCTGAAATAACAAAATTAAGAAAAAATAGCCAATCATTCAGTGTTGAGATGAGATTTGTGCCATCTATAAGAACAGATTGGGGGGGGTCCATCTTACCCTATATATCTATTGAATAATTCAATTTTGCCAAATATTTTGTTTCAAAGACTACTCGAATTTTTGACCTGTGAATTTCATCATTCTAAAGTCAAATATTCTGTATAATCTATGCTATATTCTTATTCTTCTATTTTTCATCATTATCCCATACTTGTGTGTCTTCCAGCCAGAGAACGTCTTACTCGAGCAAACGTCAACCCAGCCTCTAGTCAAACTGACGGACTTCGGCGACGCTGCACATCTCTCCAACACCCCATACATCCACCCTCTGCTGGGCAGCCCGGAGTTCTCCGCCCCTGAGCTGGTGTTGGGTGAGCCAGCGGCTCTGGTGTCTGACATCTGGAGTCTAGGCGTGTTGGCCTACGTGATGCTCAGCGGGGCGTCCCCGTTCCTGGACGAGAGCGTTGAGGAGACCTGCCTTAACATCTGCCGCCTCGACTTCAGCTTCCCGGAGGACTACTTCCGCGGCGTGAGTCAGGCGGCGCGGGACTTCGTATGCGCCTTACTCCAAGTCGAGCCTTGCAGGCGTCCCTCTGCGCAGGTTTGCCTCCGCGAGGAGCCCTGGCTGCAGCCAAACACGGCCTCCGGCGCAACTCGCCTCGACACTTCCAGACTCGTCTCATTTATAGAGCGGAGGAAACATCAGAACGACCTGCGACCCGTTGCCAATTTCCGATCATTCCTGCGTAGTCGCCTACTTAGCCAGACCTGAGAGAAACGTAGAGAGGAAATCTAACAGTAATCATGTTCTCCTGGAGATCTGTTTAAGATATGGAGGAAGTCTGGTGAAAATGTAGATCATGAATAGGAAATATGCTGAAATCTCATCCTCGTTTTAGAGTCATTCTGAAATGGTTCTGGGTCTCTGTTACTGTAACTGCTGCTGACAAATCTCTGAAGTCCCCTTTCCAACCCTTCAAGAAATCATTTCAACTACATGTTCTTTCTCTCTTTGTATGAATGACACTTCTAAGAAAAAAAATGTGAATTAGGAAGGGGGCAAGATTTTTTGAAGGTTGTTCCCTGAGCCAGAAAGGCTTAGCCTTGTGTTCTGACAGTATTCCCATCAGGTTGTTTCAGTGGAGTACTGTAATTTGAATAGCTACATTCAGGAAAGATTACATTTTGTATAAACCATGTATAGAAGCACAGTAAAGATGATATCTTTATCCTGAATGTTTTGGAGAAGAACAAAATGCTTATTTAAAGGGAAATAAAATTGGTTAAATTATTGTGTTCATCTCGAGTTTCATGTTTGATAAGCATACAGTCATATTGGAAATCAATCATAACAAATGAAACGCTTTTTAACAGCTGCAACTCTATCAGACAAGGGGAGTAAAAGATAAGCTTTTTGTTTCGATTCACATCTGTCTATCAGCCTTATGTTGTAAATAAACTGGACCTGCCTTCATTCATGTTCATTTGCAGTGTTTGAAATGCTTTCTCATTGGCTGATCATGACCAGTTAGAATACAAGCTAGAAAACCGCAGAAGGCAGGAAGCACCAGTAACCAGAGCAAATGTGCACTCTTTGTAATTTGTTGAAATGTGCAATGTTGGGGCTTTTACATTTTGCAGCTATTTATAATGATTCGTGTTAAATCGCCATTGTTAAGTACATGTATCAGCCACTGCGAGTTGAGATATGTGTCTGTGGCTCTTTTGCTGAGTTTTCTGTGTTCAGTATTATTTTGTAAGCTTAAGCTTCATTGGTGAAAATCATTTGCGTCTTCGTCACACTTTCGTTATGAATGTCATTATTTTGAATTGTTATACCAAAGTTAATCCTCATGTACCTAAATGCTTCTTCTCCCTGTTTGGTGGTTATAATTTGTAACAATAAGTTATGAATGCAATTCTGACTCCTAGAGCAGGAGTTTACATGTATTGATTGTTGATTTATTTATTGTGTCTTGTTCGGTTTTTGTTAATCGAATTTAAGTAAGTAGTGCTTCATATTGTCAGATTATTAGGAAGTTTTATTTCCATATCTGCTCATTGTAGCAGTAGTCTGTTAATGTAAGGTTGCATGACTAAATGACAATAATTATTATTTGTTTTCAGTTCACTTTGTTTTAAATACAATGAGATGAATCGTTCCCATGTACTACATCTGTTGTACAGGGAGAAAGTACCAAGTTAATGGCCTCCAAATTGTGGGTTTGAGTTTAAGAGGCAAGTTACAGTGGACTAATTGCCCAAAATAGCAACTGTTATCTCTTGTCACTAAAACCTGCAGTTATTTTATTGCTGAATATAAAGGAGGTAAATACTATGTTGGGACAGTAATGTTAGTATGACTTTTCATGTTTTATTTAAGTTAGTTTCTCATAATGTATAGATGTACAGACACCATAAAAACCTGGACGTAGCGACACCCTGTTTTTTACATAACAATGTCATTTTGAATGTTTTTGACTCAATATTAATTTTGCATGTACATTTCTTTGTACAGAAACCATACATGTTTGCACATTCTGTGCTGTACATAAGTTACTTTACCCTCAGTTATTTTTGAGATTAAACATCTGAAACATTTTATTCGTACAACTAGTCTCCAGTGTCTTCGTTTAACACTTTTTGCTTCCACATCTGTAACTCACTGAATTTTTGAGCTATAGAGTGCTCAAACCTTCATATAAAGTACCCACATTTGTTCACTACAAAATGAACCAATTCAAATCTCTGCAAGAAAATCACAGCTCTTACAAATTGATGTCAAATACATGGTGTGCCTTTGTTACAATCTACCCCACTATTGGGGTAGGTTGTAACACATGTTGGGCTAGGTTGCAGACAATACAAAACAATGCCTCTATTTCTGTGACTGACCACAGCTCAAATCCTCTTACTGTTTGTCACAGTTGTGTGTGTGCATGTGTGTGTAAATTAGTATACTAGGACAAACTTCCTATTGGTATGTATGCTTAATGAACTGCAGTGTGCCTAAAAAAAAATTACATTTGTGAGTGTATTTGTGAATATTCTCAGAGTAAAAATGGTGACAAATTAATGCAGACTTGGTGGGCCTAGAGACTGCATACTGTAGGGCACATTTTACCGAGTTGCCAAATGGCTCATAAAACATAAAAGTTTTTGTTGTCTGAGGTGTCAGAATCCTCTCCACTGGCACCTCTTTGAAACCTCATCAGGTTGACACTTAATAAGATGTGTTCTCTCTGTCAGACAGTGTTTAGCTAGCTGTATTAGCATAATAGTTTAAAATTAGCATGTTAAAAATGCATCATATTTTGCCTGAGAAAGTACAATTTAATCTAAGTTATATGATTTTATTTGCAAAAGTTTAAGTACTAAACAAAAACCTTTAGTCCAAAAAAAATTCTTACCATTTTTTTTATTTATAACATCTGCACGTACCTATGCTTTGATGTCCATTCATATAGGACCCACCCCCCCCCCCCCCCCCCCCCGCATATACATCTACTGTTCTAAGGATTCATATTTTTACATATTTCCTGTCTATGTCTCTTGAGGCTCACTCACCCCATGTGAAAACCATCCTGAGCGGCTGAGGAAACAGGCAGGTGTGAAAAGCTGCATCTGCAGGTGCCGTGAGATCACAAAACAGATAAATGACTAACGTTAATTAAACCTCCCCTGATCTTATCGCGGAGATCTCAGCATGTGCTGAGACTGTACAACACAACTGTACACATCAAATATGATGTTATAATAAAGTTTTTTTTTATATATATATATTTTTATGTATTTATTTGCAGAACGAAAAGAATCTCCAAAACCCTTGCACGCATATTGATTGTATTACTTTTAACCAGACACCGCACTTTCGGTTTTTTTTTTTTTTTTTTTTCTAGAATTTTAACCCACAGTTATTATGCGCATGCTGGTTTTTGACATAGGCTAGCTAGTAGCTACTGTTAAGAAATTGCCTACTTTTAAAACATTTATCTACAGGAACATGTGTGTGTGTGTCTCTTTGTAAGCATGTATATAGCTGTATTTAAAAAAAGAAGAATGATGCCTTTTCTAAAAACGTTCGTGTCTTTATTCAAGGCTGTTTTTTTTACACTTGCAGCCTCTGTGGTTGTTTTTTTCTGATTGTGTGAATATAACTGCTTTGTTTTTTATGAGGTGTGAGCAGACGTATCGAGTAGCTATGAACTGTGGCTAAAGCTGCTCTGCAGGCTCCCACACATTACGGTATGTTCCTCTCATGAAACGCAATGTCGGACGGTTTTCAAGTTTCAAACTTGACTTCGACGTAAAAAATAATTCCATTTCGTGGCCCAGCCCAGGCTTTAAGGTGTCAGATAACCAGTCGAATAAACTGAAATGATGTCAATTCAATTTTGAGGTTGAAAATACAACTTCAAATCCAAACTTCAGTAGGCTGTGAATAAAAAAAAAATCCCCACTCACACAGCTTTCTAAGAAATCATGAACAGTTTCCGTGACTCATTTTTGTCTTTTGCTAATTGTCATTTAAGTTTGAAATAAGCTGTCTGGTGACGGTCGTAGTAAAGGGGTTTTTATACCCGTGTCAGTTTAAAGAATGGCTTTGTAGAGCTGATAGCTAGGCCACCAGGGGGCGGCCTTTGACTATAAAGAGGTATAATCTGCACCTAATCTGTTTATGTGTAACCCTATTTGATATAGTGTCAGTGTATTAAAAACCTATGATTATGCTATATTTGTGGTTTGAGACTGTGGTCGTGATTTGATCAGATATACTGAATCACTGATATATTAGCTAAGATAATAGGTTATACAAAGTTCTTGGTTTTCACAGTACTTTCACAGTCACTTTTTGTAGCTCAGAATTTTTCAAATGCCTATTCAGTCGGTTTAAAAGGTAAGAATGTTTTTTGTTATCTTAATACATTTTATTTTTGTGCAAAATAAAGGGACAACAATGTACTTATGAAACAACTTTTTTAAGTCTTTATTTAAAAAATAATAATAATAATAATGCTTTGTATTGCTTACATTGTACTTCTAAACTAAAACATCAAGCAAACAGCTGGTGACAAAATAAATGCATGTTTTTTGTGATATTTGGACTTTATCAAGTTTAAAAATCCAAATTTTACTAAGTGGAAATAATTCAGATCTGTCTGTGTCATTTAAATAAAATGACAAATCACTCAAGCAAACTTCCCGATTTGTCTTGTACTGAAATAATCAAAAAGCTCATTCCTCAAGAGAGTGAATTTGCAAAAACATGTGCATATACAATAATTGCATATCAAATAGAAAAATTGTTATTAGTAAACTTCAAATAAGTGGTGTAGCCTACTAATGTAATATATTATTTATTATTTAGAACTTTGTTAATATTTTAATATTAGTATTTAAATTATTTAAATGCATGCCATTTTTAATGACTAAACTTTTCGATAATCATAACTATCTATAACTGTCAAATTAGCTAGTGTCAAATTATAGAAAGCAAACAAATATTGTTAATAAATTAAATTAAGTCAAATCTGTATGTAAAAATAAATGTAAAACTGGCAATGCCGTAAACTGATTGAAATATTTAGAAATATTTTAGTGTTGAAACAATTTTTATATATTGCTTGTTTACTAAACCAAAACAGTAGATCAAAAATCAAAATACATACATTTGAGGAACATAGATCAACTGATTGTTCATCGTGTTCATTGTCAACTATATATATATATATATATATATATATATATATATATATATGTTTATTTCACAGCCTCAAAACAGTATTCAATGTGGGAAGCAGGTTTGCTAACATACTGTAAACATATGTATTGTGAAATTGCCAATGAAATTAAAAATTCTTTTTAACAAAGTGTTGGCTTCATCAGCTTCCAACCTGTTTTTACGTAGAAAACCTAAAGGAGGCGACACCTGCATAATCACAAACATACTACAGAGCTTTGTGACTGAAAATTACTTTCAGTTCAACTGCAGAGAAAATCCCCTTGTAGCAGTGAGAGTTTAATTGGAGTCTTAAAAAACAATATTTTTACACATAAATGTATTTATAAAACAAGATATTCCTGATGCTGGATGTTGATTTGTCTATGCTGTGTTGCTAAATTCTAAAATATAGTAACACGTTTGATTATCGATCATATCAATGTGCAGCACCCGTAACGGATCTTGATTTTTGTTGCATACCAACATTCTGTAATGTAAAGAAATGTATATTCGACTTCTACCAGATGTACACAATGTTTTTCTGCAGTTGGATATGATAAAATTAGCTGCGAGTGTGTCCCAGCACTATGAGTTAGTGCACTGTCAGGACTTCTGCATCCTCATAAGGGTCTTATCTAGTCTTATCTGCAACTGTGCCAAATCCAATATGTGGATAATTCTACTGTGAAGTGGACCCTGCAGACGAGCGGGAATAAGTTGATAGGCCTATCATTTTTCCACACTTATCTACAAAGTCCACGGCAAAGGAAACCAACAGAAAACACTTGCCTTAAATGCCTTGTTTGTATTCATGTTAACAATTTGTTAAATCATTTTAGCAACATGCTAATTCATGCTAGCAGTGTGCTAAAACATGCTATCAACATGCTAATTCATGCTAGCTATATGCTAACTCATCTTAGTAGCATGTGGATTCATGCTAGCGATGTGCTAAATCATGTTAGCAACATGCAAATTCATAGTAGCAGTGGGCTAAAAATTGCTAGCAACATGTTAATTCATGCTAACAATGTGCTAAATCATGTTAGCAACATGTTAATTCATGTTAGCAGTGGGCCAGTCTCAGCCTCCAACGTCACGCCCATTGACCATTGGCTGAACGTCTGATGCATGCACACTTCACTGGAAACCAGCAGTTTCAAAGTCGTCATTTGGTTGGTTGAATTATACAGGATGTCCGGGAGATGCGTGTGTTGCATTCTTTAACGGTCCACCTTGAAACAAATGCTGTGACGCTAAACCCCCTCGTGGAAAAAAAGACGCTGTCGTGTTTACAAGCGCTTAATTGTCACATGTCACAACACTGAATTAATAATTTATAGATGCACGCCAGTCTGTTATTGCAGGGACATCAACTTTACATTTTCACACCCCTAAACATGACGTGGAACAAAACGAACTGTGATTGGTTGCGTTACATGTCAGTCAAACGTCCTCTTGGGTGGTCCTTGGCCAATGAAAGCTGCGTAGAGTCCAGTCTGAACAAGGTCTGGCTACGCGAGACTAGCAGTGGGCTAACACATGCTAGAAACCTGCTAATTCATGTTAGCAACCTGCTAATTCATGTAGCAACATGCTAAAACATGTTAGCAACATGTTAAATCATGCTAGCAACATGCTAGTAACGTGCTAGTAACATTTATTTTTACTTTCTCTGAGTAAAACCTTCAAACTTTAAGCTATTCAAAGTTATTAAACTTTCAGACCTGGCTTTGTCAAGCCAACATCAAAGTTTGTCATCAAACTTTGCACATCTATTTTAGTTATCCCTATAATATCCTGAGTATTTCTGAGTTGGATTTAAAATAAAAAACAGTTTTGTTTCTTGGATTCTCCTGCATTGTGCAGTTATTACTGCAACCCAGTTACTAACTGACCTTGTTGCTGTTCTCAACGGTGTAAAATTATCACTCTGCAATGTGAGCCATGCATCTTTATTAAAGGTGTTTATTCTTACAAAATACAGTTCATCTAATTATAGTATTGGTAAACAAAAAAGCCACTAAGAGTAAAAGCCACTTTTTTCTCTTTATCCAAGTAAAACCTTATTAGAATTTTCTTTTTTTCTTCTTTTTTTTTCTTTTCTTTTTCCCTACTCCAATTAATGTTCCGCTCACACTGCAGCGGATCTCTCATCCACACTAGCGGACTGTAAATAAACAGATCCTATGGCTGGTGTAATATGACTCTTCATGAACTGCAATCTACTTAAGGGTGTCCTATATAGGAGTCTAAAAAGATGCCTTTTAAATTTCCCTCCCACAAACACATAGAGAATGGGATTCAGGCAGCTGTGTGAGTAAGCCAAAGCTTCTGTGATCTGCAGACTTAGATTGATTGCCTTACTACTCTCACAGGAATGAGGTATGTATTCTTTTATCTCTAAGGCTTTCACAAAAGCTGCAACATTGTATGGAGCCCAACAGCAAAAGAAGACCACCATCACCACAATAACTAGACGCATGGCCTGCCTCCTGGAAGAGCGAACTGTCAGGAGTCTCTTCAGAATCATTGAGTAACAAAATCCAATCACAATAAGTGGGATAATTAAACCAATGACATTCATTTTAAAGATACCAATTATCTTTGAAGAATGATTAGAACTGTGATAATCTGTTGGATAATATGTACAATAAGATTGATTATTTAAGTCTGTGGTTTTGAAGTACATCAACTCAGGAAAGGATGCAAAAACAGCAATGATCCATGTGACCACACTGGCTAAGATCCCATATGTCCTTGTTCTGACTCTCAAGGCAAACACAGCATGAACTACAGCTAAGTATCGATCAACACTCATCAATACTATAAAGAATATCCCACTGTAGAATCCGATGTAGTAGACACTGAGGACCATAGTGCACATGACATTTCCAAAGATCCACTGGTCTCTGGCATAATGTGCCAGGAAGGGAAGAGAGGAGACCAGCAGCAGGTCAGCTATAGTCAGGTTCAGGAGACAGATGTCAGTCATGCTTTTCAGCTTCATACCCATCAAGACCACCCAGATCACAAGTGTGTTACCCAGAAAGCCCACCACAAAAAACAGGGAGTATAAAGTGAGGAAGCTAGCTCCATGATCTCCATAATTACAGGAAAACGTAGACTGATCAATGTTTTCATCATAGTAGTCATCATAGTAGTCATCATAGTTGTCATCATCAGCACGTCGTCCATTCACACTTGAACAGGAAAAAAATACCATGAGCAAAGCAGAGCTCCTCCTTCAACTGTTAACTAAAAAATGTGATATGGACTCACCTGGATGATGCATAGTAATTTAGATCAAGGGTGCTGTTGGTCACCATCTCAGTCCATGGAAGCTGTGCAGTGGTCCTGTTCATGACAAAAATTAAACTTATTATGCAGTGCAAATGGATCTTTAATTAACATACTGTACTATCATCAGCTGAATCAACACTGAACTGACTTGAGCTGAATAATGACACTCTTATCTTCTTTAGAGTTGCTTTATAGTTGAACTGAGTTTGCACACTGTTACTGAAAGAAATTGAATCAACATTGAACTCATTTGAGCTGAATAATGACAGCTGAAAGTGTATTTATTTCATAATTAAGGTAATCTGCAACATCAGCACTGTTATTTATTTATTTTATTACTGTGAATCCGAATTAAAACAATCTATTGTATAATGTGCTATATAAATAAATGTGTCTTAACTTCATCAGAACAACACTCATGACACGCCTTATGTCTTGATTAATGTGAGCCTTTCATAAAGAAATCTATAGGTTTTAAAACAGAATAGTGTATACATAGACTCTTGTCAGTCTCAGTGTTTATTTTCTGTTGTTTGAACTATATTTTGAGATAACGTTTGGTCTTACCTCAGTATTGCAGCTGTATAATTCATAATCAGAGAACCAGAGGTGTTTTTACTGTGTTAGACAAACAGGGAAACAGAAGTTACCATATACCAGAAGTTACCTACCAATAATGCTGCAAATAGATAATCTTTAAGGCATTAGTACAAAATATGGTAGGATAGCTTAAGCCCCACCTTAGCACTGGTTGATTGTCATGAGCGGCAGCCAATGAGCATGGTGCCTGATTATTTAAGGCTTGGTTTGTGTCACTTGGGTATGCGTCATTGGTGTTCCATTGTTCGTGTCCTTATGTGTAAGCTGGTTGTGTCGGATCAATGTCGTTCCGTAGCTCTTCCAGAAAGCAGGTTATACAACATACCTGGTAAAGTTTACTGATAAGTAAACAGATAACCTTAACTTTCAGTTTCAAAATCTGAGGTAAGTTTAAGGGTATGTAGGAAGGATTAAAGGATTAGTTCTCTTTCAAATTAAAATTTCCTAATAATTTTCTGACCCCCATGTCATCCAAGATGTCCATGTCCTTTTTTCTTCAGTTGAAAAGAAATTAAGAAATTTTTGATGAAAATTATTATTATCCTTATAGTGGACTTCAATAGACCCCAAACGGTTAGGGTCAAAAGGTCAAAATTACAGATCGCCTCGCAAGAGCTTCTGCCCGACAGCCTTACATATTTTTCAAAATGCGGAGCCAGTTCCATTTTTTCCGTAATTTGAATAGGGAAGGTGTAGGACATACAGCGTAAGCTTTTTGAAGAATACGTAAGGCGGTCTAGCGGAAGCACTTGCGAGGCGATCATTTTGTGTTTATAAAGCATATAAATTTTTTTTAGAAAATGATCGTTTCTCTAGATAAGACCCTTATTCCTCGTCTGGTATCATTTAAAGCCCTTTGAAGCTGCACTGAAACTGTAATTTTGACCTTCAACCATTTGGGGTCTATTGAAGTCCACTATAAGGAGAATAATCCTGGAATGTTTTCAACAAAAAACCTTCATTTCTTTTTGGCTGAAGAAAGAAGGACATGAACATGTTGGATGACATGGGGGTAAGTCAATTATCAGGAAATTTTTATTTGAAAGTGAATTAATCCTTTTAGAACCACTGCATTAGATTAAATGCTTTATGCTGTTTGCACATTTGACTTGCCGAAGATTAATAATACTATGTCTTTTCTTCCTTTACTCTTTAGGTATAAAGCTGAGTAGTCTGTACATGCCCAGGGATAAGAGAGTTGAAGTGGTTTGAAAGTTCATTTTGCAGCTCAATATTTGACCCATTGGAATACTTAAAGAAATTAATAAATGGGGCCCAATCTTCACCCACTGTGGTGCTACAAGTAAAACAATGGGGCCATTTGTGGGTCTAGTGTGATCACCCATGTGGGCCCCATAAGGTTTGTGTGTGTAGCCCACCTCTGCCCCATTATTAGCACCCATTTGGGACCCAAGTAAGCCCATAAAATGAACATCTAAATGGGCCCCACTTAGAGCCCACTGTGGATCCATCATATGCCCCTACACTCTAAAAAATGCTGGGTTTATCAACCCAAATTTGGGTCAAATATGGACAAACCCAACTGCTGGGTTAAAAAATGTACAGTAATTACAGTTTTTCTTGATTGTTTACACACATTTTCTGAAAGCATGCCTCATACTCTCAGAACTCTACACACAAATCAAAAAACACACACACAATGGGCAAAACCCCTCAATTCTCCTGCAAAATGAAACTTTACATTCAAAACAATATTCTTTCTTCTCAAAATGGTATTTTGTGTTCAAATGACACACACAAACCATCATATGAATAGACATTTATAAGAACCAGTTGAACACTGATGTGCTCTATGTAAAACACTATGATGAATGGAAAACACTTCTCCATTCATCATAATGACTTATATATATATATATATACACATATACATACATATACATATATATATATATATATATATATATATATATATATACATATACATATATATACATACACATACATATACATATATACATACATATACATACATATACATATATATATATATATATATATATATGTATATGTATGTATATATAGTCAGAACACACAAATACACGGTAACAAATATATTTTATTTTTCCAACAAAAACAATGTACAGTGCACATCCCAACCAATGCAAAGTTGCACATACCGTACAAAACAACAGAAGAATTTACTGTATACAGTTACAGTAAAAAAAACTATGCTGCTCTGCCTCTGTTTCCATTGTTGGCATCCATTGCTCCAAAACAGAAGAGCTCACCTGTTGCCCTTTTATGCTAAAGCTCTGTTTGCTAATTGTAAAAATGTGTGACAGGTGTTTGCCCATGTGATGAGTCAGTGTGCATATTTGAATGGCAGTGTGTTCCTTGTGAAAACAAGAGATTTTTCTGCCCGAAAATTGTGCCAAATGCAGAGAATTGTGTGTAGTGTTTTGAAAAAAGTGTGTTTTAGAACTGCAATGTGAGTGTAAAGCAGGAATTGTGCTTGTAGTTTAGCAGAATTGGTTCAGGGGGTTGGTGCATGAGTTACATGCTGTGGTCATTGTGTCTCAAGTACCAATATTTGTGTGTAAACAATTGAGAAAAACTGTAAAAATTCAACCCAACGATTGGGTTTTCCATGCTAGCTGCACGCCTTTAGGCTTCAATGGTATTTGGCGCATACTGTACGTAACCATTCGACAAGGTTCCAGTGGGTGTGACTGCACAGGTTTAGACATAATATAATATTATATCATTCATAAAGCATTATAACATAAACCAATGTTTTTTTGTTTTTTTCACCTTACAATAAATAAAGAAATCAAATAATAATAATGGCAGTAATGGAGCCCATTTTAAAATATTCCATCGAATTCCTAAAGAGGCTTACAATCTGGTCCACAAAGCCTTTGGCTGAGAAAGATCTTAAGCAAAGAAAGGTTCTGATTGGTGTGTGATAAATTTTGACTCTTAGTGTTTCCACCTGGGTATTTGTGTGCTAATTGAGCTGAAACTGTGCTGACTTGAGTGAACAATATTGAATGCTATTGCTTTCTAAATGACCACATGGTCTAGGCAATGAGAAATGAAGAGATTTGTGTCTAGAGTTTTGCAGTGACAGTTCAACAAATCTGACTCATGTGTCAAAACAGGGGAGTAGTGTTCATAGTTTAGGGAAATGGGTGTGCTTTTTGATAAATGGCGTTATGTTTTTGAAATTTTAGTTCAAAAGCCTGGTTATAATGTTTAATGTTCAACTGAGAAAAACTGTAATGGATACACTTTGTTTTCCAACTGCCAAACAAGTTGCTGGGGAGGAGGTGTCGTATTGTACATCAGAGACAATGTTCCATGATATCCTGTAGTAATGTTCAAGACTATCTAGAATGTCTGTGGGAGAAGGTGAGACCTTCCAGGCATATACTGTATTTGCTGTTGCTGTGTGTATGTGGTGTTTTCACCACCACAGTTACCACATTACCAAATTGCCTCATTTGACATGCTTCATACTATGTATCCAGGCACTGGACTTATCATTGGAGACTTCAACTATCTCAGAGTCCATGATATCTGCCTAGATAGCAAACTCTGTCATTCATGACAGGAGGTGAATAAGGCAACCTGTACCAATGAAAAAAAAAAAAAAAAGTCTTTTATAATATGATCTTTCCTGAAATTGATAGATATTTCTCAATGAAAACAGTAAAAATGTATCCTTTAGACAAACCATGGATCTTTTTGCTCTGAGTCATTTAAAGCGATTTGGTCTTCAAGTCCCTAAAATGAGAGGCTGCTCACAGCAAAGTCAATGGGTGGACATCCAGCTCCCCCTCTTTGGATGTAATGGGTGGAGTTTGAAGGTCTAGCCACACCCTAACCATAACCCTATCCCTAAACATAAAGTTAAAGTTAAAGTTAAAGCTCCACCAATTCGGTCCACAGAGGTGGAGCTGGACTAGGTCAAGCTCTAGCCATTGACTTTGCTGTGAGCACCCTCTCATTATAGGGAGCTGGACTCATTTGGCTCTGCAGTGAGTACCATTTGCCCTGAACATGTTTTCATCTACACAGGCTATGTGCGTGTCTTGCACAGTTCTTTGAATGTAGACCTAGTTAAAAGTATGGAAAGTGTGTAGAAACATGCTGTTATAATCATACTTGGTCACATCAAAGAACACCAATCCCCTATGTGGACTCCTAAATGATTGTGGATTTTAGAATTTAGCTTTGTAATATGAAATGTTAGATTTTAGAGAACTAATTTGTATATTTTACATATTTGTCTATTTTTGTATTATTTATTATTTTTTTAATTGTTCTTAAATTGTTGTCCTACTTAGTACTAATGTTTCAATGGAACAGCAAAATACAGTTGGGGAAACTTATTATTATTTTTGTTTTGTTTTTGTACTAAAAAGTAACTTGTATATATAGCTATGTCAGCAGTTTTTAAATGTCTCTCATAGTTGTACAACTTGTAATTTCCAATGTAAATGTCATAGCCTTTGTTTTTGAGTACTACATGTTCACTTTTACCTGTAGTGTCTATAACTCTTGTGAGCAAACTTTCCAAACTTGCAAAAAGCAAAAACACTAAGTACCAGTTTCAGTGGGGATAGTCCCACAGAAGGTATCAGTATGTTATTATAAATGTCCTGTGAATGAGTGATGTCTAGCACATGATGATTTGACTGGCTAGTAAAGATCTAGATCACTCGAACTGGTCAGATATGAGAATGCTGCACATAATTTCATTAGAAGGGTCGCAGTGGGAATATTAGACTGAATCATAATGTCCGCTATGATGACAGTCTATGTATGGTCTACGTGAAATCTGCTCATCATGGGAGAAACATAGCTGAGCACAATTTGAATCATGTGTTTGTGGAGGAGTTTAGTGGCTGGGGTCTGTGGTTAAGCCAATGACCTAGTTTCTATCGCCTTAGCTCTATATGAGTTTAGAGCTGTTTTTGTAATTTGTTTTACTATAGATAACACAATTTATCTGTTTTGTGAAGAGTGCAGTACATTGTGTGCTGCTATTTTGCTTCACAAAGTTGGCCATTGCATCACTATCACTCATCACATTATTTTTAATAACTCATCAAAGCTTACATGTTCTTACTTGTGACTTTTGCCTGTTTACTGGTAGTTGTCCAAATTATACAGCATCTACTTTGACCATAAAAGGCCCAATGTCCCAAAGTGATTTTTTGACATTTATGCTAGCAAATACATTTACAGAAGCGATCCCTGGGGTGCATTATTATTTTACTTTCCTTTATCATGATCATAAATAAATGGTGCAAAATGAATTTGTGTTTTTAATTTTTTTAATTTTAAATTTTTCTGAATTTCAAAATGGTTGGTTTTATGAGATGCTTAATTTTAGAACTTATTTAAACAACATTTATTAATTTTAACATTTACTAATGCGTTATTAAAATCAAAGATTGTATCTGTTAATACAACCTGAGCTAACCTAAATCAACAATGAACAGATGTATTTTTATTAAAGATCATTAACAAAGATTAATGAATAATGTAATGTATTGCTCATTGTTAGTTTATTTAATGCATTTATTGACGTTAAATAATGGGACTTTATTTTAAAGTTTTACTGAGTTTGTTGCTGCTCTTCAGTAAAATGATCACCAATGAGAGTCACACATTTATATACATCTTTATTAAAGGTATTTATTTAAACAAAATATAGTTCATCTCATTACAATACTTGTAAGCAAAAAGGCCAGTAACAGTAAAATATATGTATACATGTAAAATATAAAATTCATATAGCTTCTAGAAAACAATCAAAAATTCTAAATAAAAAAAAATAAAAGATAAGAAATCTAAATACAAACATTTACAAATATATGCACAAATAACACTATAAGGCTTGAGCATGACATTGTATGATCCTTCCTATACAATTTTGGAAAGAAAAAAAAAGCTCATTTGTGATTGTTTATCAGTAGATATACTGCAAAGCAAACCTTTTTTCTATCTGTCCAAGTCAATCTTTATTAGATGTTCATATCCGCTCACACTGCAGCGGATCTCTCATCCATACTAGTGGTCTGTGAGTAAACAGATCCTGTGGCTTGTATAATATAACTCTTCATGAATTGCACTCTACTGAAGGGTGTCCTGTACAGGAGTCTGAAAAGATGCCTCCTAAATTTCTCTCCCACAAACACATAGAGAATGGGATTCAGGCAGCTGTGTGAGTAAGCCACAGCTTCTGTGATCTGCAGACTTAGAGTGATTGCCTTACTGCTCTCACAGGAATGAGGTATGTATTCTTTTATCTCTAAGGCTTTCACGAAAGCTGCAACATTGTATGGAGCCCAACAGCAAAAGAAGACCACCATCACCACAATAACTAGACGCATGGCCTGCCTCCTGGAAGAGCGAACTGTCAGGAGTCTAATTAGAATCATTGAGTAACAAAATCCAATCACAATAAGTGGGAGAATTAAACCCATGATATTCATTTTAAAGATACCATTTACCCTTGAAGTATGATTAGAAGGTTGACTATCTGTTGGGTAATATGAACAAAGCGTTTGATTATTTAAGTCTGTGGTTTTGAGGTACAGCAACTCAGGAAAGGATGCAAAAACAGCAATGATCCATGTGACCATACTGGCTAAGATCCCATATGTCCTTGTTCTGACTCTCAAGGCAAACACAGCATGAACTACAGCTAAGTATCGATCAACACTCATCAATACTATAAAGAATATCCCACTGTAGAATCCGATGTAGTAGACACTGAGGACCATAGTGCACATGACATTTCCAAAGATCCACTGGTCTCTGGCATAATGTGCCAGGAAGGGAAGAGAGGAGACCAGCAGCAGGTCAGCTATAGCCAGGTTCAGGAGACAGATGTCAGTCATGCTTCTCAGCTTCACACCCATCAAGACCACCCAGATCACAAGTGTGTTACCCAGAAAGCCCACCACAAAAAACAGGGAGTATAACACAGGAAGGATGCTAGCTCCATGAACTCCATAATTACAGGAAAACGCAGACTGATCAATTTTTTCATCATAGTATTCATCATAGCTGTCACCAGTTGTCACCTCTTGTCCATTCACACTTTAAAAGGGGAAAAGAAAATACCATAAGCAAAGCAGAGCTCCTCCTTCAATGCTAACTTTATAAATGTGATATGGACTCACCTGGACAATTCATGATAATTTAGATCAAGGGTGCTGTTGGTCACCATCTCAGTCCATGAAGGCTGTGCAGTGGTCCTGTTCATGACAAAGAGAAGAGGAAAAGAAACTTTTTACGCAATACAAATGGATCTTCAATGAACATACTGTAATATCATCTACACTGTGTGCATAATTATTATATATTTTTAATTCCAAACCACATCAATCTAAATAACTACTATCAATTTTGTATTTAATCATCTATAAGCGATATATAATTGTTCATGAAGGCTGGAAATGAAAAACGCCTTATATTCAGGTATGCATAATTATTAGGCAGGTTTTCTTTTACACGCAAAATGAACCAAAAAAAAAAAAAGAGATTTAACTCAGACTGGAAAGTCAAAAATGATTATATGCTCATGAGAAGGACGCAATACTAATGCAGTACTAGAAATTGCAAAGTTAAGGCATGACCAATGGACAGCATAATGCTCATTGGGCGAGCAGGGTCAGAGAAAAACAGGTGGAGAAGAAAAGACAGTTAACTGCAAAAGAATTAAGGTGCATAATTAAGTGTGAAACCATCACGAACCCTTTAGTCTCCAGTGCCACCAGTTCTGGGAGTTCATTTTTAGTCCATCTCCTACCCTGAAGTCATCTTGCAGACATGGACTAAAAATGAACTCAGAAAACTTACTGCCAGATTCTGGAAGATAAATTCTTGAAACAGTGGTACAAGAATGTGTTGCTGGTCCTTCAAGAGTCACTCTCAATCTGTCTGTCTATAAAGACTATAAAAAACAGCATTCATGTATTTTACAACATGCAGGCGATTCTTATTAAGCGGGGGTCAATTTTTAGGATTCTTTACCTAACCTAAGTCTCTGAGATCCTGACACCTTGCACTTCTGGAGACTCAGTTGCAAGTTCTGGAAAATGGTTGTTTTTTTATTTCCAGCCTTCATGAACTATTAAATATCAATTATAAATGATTAAATACAAAATTAATAGTACATATTAAGATTGATGTGGTTTGGAATTTGTAAATGTGCTTGGATATGATCAGAAAATTAACTTGCATAATAATTATGCACACAGTGTATTATCAACTACCATCAACTGAATCAACATTGTACCGACTTGAGCTGAATAATGACACTTCTCTTCTGTAAAGTTGCTCTGTAGTTGAACTACAGAAGAGTTTGCTTCATAACTAATGAACATTGCAATATTTGTTTGCTTCATAACTAATGAACATTGCAATATTTACAATGATACTGAACTAAACATAATCAGTAATAAACTAAATTGAGCTGCATAATGACACTATTGCTGGGACGGATTATGACAAGGCTATGCCCTGAGCGAGGACTGGGCAAGGACCCCTTGGTTGAAATTGTGTTCCTGGGGGTCCCCGCCCAGGTTAAAGTCGCTTTCCTGGAGATTCCCCTCAGTTGATTTCACAAGGATGGGGTCTAGTGTCCTGGGCACGTGACCAGAAGGTCCATGCGTTAATCCATCTGTGCACTATTGTCTATTTTTAGAGCTGAAATTGTATTTCTTTCATGGTTGAGAAACTTTGCAACATTAGTACTGTTATTTTCTTGTTTATTACTGTTAATCTGCTTTGAAACAATCTGTTTTGTATAAAGTCCTATTTAAATAAATGTGACTTGACTTGATCAGAACAACAATCAACAGGTAGACTATATATAACCCATTAATTGCTTTCTGTCATGGCTTCTGTCACTGTGCTGCCCCAATGCAGTCTCATGGCAATTCATAATTATTTTACCTTTTGATGAATTGGTGACTAAATCGTATGAATTCGAACAATCTCATTTATATATTTTTGTACTATCTGCTTCAGTGACAGGTATGGTTAGGGGTGGACCTTTATGCTTACTTTATTTCTAATAATCGTATGTTTTTGTACCATTCACATCATATAAATTTATACTAAATCAATATTTTGAGCCTTTCATAAAGAAATCTATTGGTTTGAAAACTGAAAAACATGTGTAGCCTATTCATAGACTGTTTTATTTCATTTCCATTTTCTCCACTGTCCTATTTTGGACAGTTCTTTTTCTGTTGTTTGAAGTACATTGGGAGATGGAGTTTGGTCTTACCTCAGCAAGGCAGCTGTAGAATTCATATTCAGGGAACCAGAGGTGTTCTTACTGTGTTAGACAAACAGAGAAACAGAGAGTGTTAGCATATAATGCTGATGGATCATCTTTAAAGCATTAGTACAAATGTTCGCAAAACAATGTGTGGCTGCACTAGCTTTGGTAGACAAATTGGAAAAAACATAGTTACATTGTTTACATGTTTTGTTTTATTTTGGATAATCATGTGGATGATAATGCAAGGCCTTATGTGACAGAAGAATTAAATATAAATACATAATAAAATACTTTACTCGATACAACTTAGGGCCAGATTTACTAAACAGGGCGAATTAGCGCTGGGCAAATTAGAACGCAATCTCATAAAATTGTCGATGGGAGTGGAAATTTCTGTGGGTGATTTATTGACAAAGCGTATATTAAAGAACACGGATGCAGCCAGTTCATTTCTATAATGACCAATGCAGTCTTTCAAGAGCATGCAAATTCGCATAGGGATGCAAACAAGCAGAACCTATGATAATCAGGTGCATGTGATTTACTAACAACATTAGATACATGCTTTTTACAACCTAATACATGCTTTTTGGGGGGCGTTAAATAATGCCGCAAATACCAGTAAATTCATTAGCATTAATCTTGGTAGACTAAATCATGTTGCATGATTCATTTAAATACTCTCCTCCCATAAATATTGCATTTGAAAGGGAAACTCCTACAAATGGAATAAGGTCAGCCCAAAATAACTGCACAGTAAATCCTGTAGTTTTTAATTGCAAAAGAGGGTTTGCGTCGGCGCAAACTGTTGGTAAATCTGGCCCTTAGGGGCCATATTATATATAATAAAGCTAACTTGAAATAACAATGAACAATTTTTACAGAATGTATTAATTTTATTGTGAATTACTATATTAATAAATTTTTACATCACAAGTTATATAAATTAAAATAAATATTTTATGAATTAACAGAAATTAACAATGAACAATACAAAAATTAACATTATCCTATAGTGTAATAAATGCTGTGGGGAAAAAAATGATTAGTTTATGGTACCTAATGCATTAATGGTAACACATTGAAATTTATTATAAAACATTACCCTATACTGTTTACAGTAGTATTACTGTACTGCTGATTATAATCATAGTCATCAAAAGAAGAACATGAATAAGAACATGATTAACTTTTTGGCATCTTTTTTTTTTTTTTTTTTAATAAGTGGGCATGCTTTAATAAATTCAATTTATTTGCACAGCACTTAAATATATATTGCACTTAAATATATAATATATGCTGAAACTTTATTTTACAGTGTCCTTGCTACATATGTTATATGTAGTTACTATAGTAATAACTATAAATTATGCATATTTACATGCAACTAACCCTAAACCAAAACAAACCCTAATCCCCTATGGTAAGTATGCGCAGTTAATATTAAAGTTGTTATTAAACAACATGCCTTAAAACCCCCAGTGAGAAGCTAAAGGTGGCAGTGGCAAGTCCACCGCTTCAGACAAATACATGCAAAGCATAGATTATTGTTAATTTGAACCACATAATATTGATGATAAAGGATAATATTGACTAATTTCTTGCTTAATTAAATAATATATGTAAATAATAATATGTTATTAACTGATTTGTATTTAATAGTTTTATTTAATATAAAAAAGTCTGCATTTTGAAAATTTGAAATACCAAAGTTATCCAACCACTTTAATGAATAAAGTCTATGAATGATTGATTATCGTAAAAAATTACATACCTATGAGCATTATGAGCATCGATCTGTGGTGCAAACCACCTGTGACATTCAGACTTATTCTGTGACATTTAATGTTTCCAACAGCTGGTTTACCAACCTTAAAAAAGGTGTGAAACCAAAACCCTTTCTACCATTTCAAACTCATGCGACAGGTTTGCAATGAAAGTGGGGACTTTAACAAAAAATTAACACAAAGCAAATGTTTGTGTATATTATTTTAAAAAGAGGTCAAATAAAAAAAAGTGCTTGCCAGGAATACTCACAAATGTGATAACTGGTGTTGCCCTCTGACCTTCCGAGCAAAGAAGGGAAGTTGAGATGAGAGATAAGATCGTATCATATGAGATCGGTCAAAAAAAACATGATCTATTATAGTTTTTTTTTTTTTTTTTCTCAGGGTATTGGTTTGTGACACTTCCTCTGTATAGGTAAACTGGGGTATAGGGGCTTTGCAGATTGCAGAACTAGTTTCATATTGGCTGCAATAGCAATGACCCGATTGGCTCCCACCATGTTTCGACTACAGTCTAGAGGAAATTACATCACTATACATCTGTTCTTGTTTTTTTCTGTTCTCACAGAAAAAACAATGTTGCAGCACTGCAATATAAATTTCATAGTGTTTTAATGGCTCAAAAAAAAAAAAAACAAAAAAAAAAAAAAAAGAAGAAAAAAATCCTATGCTAATAAACATCCAGTAAAAAAACATACTCAGCATTGCACAGGTAGTCAGAACAGCTGAGCAATAGTGTTAGAATGTGGTTTTACACACTCCACACACAACCAACCACTTAAAAGTGCTTTTAAAAGGGATGTCAAATACTCTATATAAACAGATGCATCTTAACTTCTGTAGTAAGATAAGTGTTTTATCATTAGATAACATAAAGATTGAGATCTACACCAACTCAATTAGTAACACACTAAAACAGAAAACATGAAACCGATTGAGGGGATGAAAGTCTTTTGTGGGTTCTTGTTTGCAAGAGTTTAACTCAAAGTTAGTTCAGCACACTTTTCTGGTTCTACAGTCTTTTCACTGAGGCAGAATGTGTGCTTATGCTCAATAGTAGCATATGTAAAAATGAAAAGTGTAACCAGATTTTTACATTTTCTGAAGAAACATTAAAGTTTAAATGGTGCTTGCTTGTATATATAAAAATTAGGGTGTTCTGGTCGGTTGCAGGTGGTTCTTTACAGGTCCAAAAGAGCCCACCCTTAAGTCTCATATTTTATTTGTCTGTAGATATTATTAAATATGAATCCCCCTTCAACACAATGTTTGGGCCTGTTTAATCATCCACCAAGCAAAAATTGTAAGCCTGATCACTTCAGAAAAAAAAAAAAAAAGCTCTTCTCAGCGAGCCACATGATTTGAGTTTATAAGTTTATATTGCTTAAGTCACATGACAAAATGTAATACTTAGGGCAAGGGTTTTGTTTAAATCACTAACCCCAAGTATGAGCAAAAGTAATAGTGATATTAAACAAATATGTTTTAAAAGTCTTAAGAACTTAAACATTTCTGTGCATCTCACAACTTAAGTGAACTAGCTTTTACACAGGAAACATTCAAGTCCTTTTCGTACTGTGATATTTAGCTTGCTATTGTTTCCCCTTCCTTTTTCCGATCATTGTGGTGCGTCTGTCTTTTTGTTTAATAAACAACCCATTGAAACAAAAACAAACAAAAAAGATAAATGGAGTTAAAACACAAGACAAAATGCAGTAAAATAGAAAAAATGTAATAAAATAAAATCAAAAATCAAATGAAGATAATTTGTCGAGTCAAGAACATTTTTAAACTTTAAAATGTCTTGAACACTTAAATTGTAACACATTTCAGTTTTTCACACTAAAATGTAACAGAAGAAATGCCAAAATTCAGTGTAAAGTGGTTGTAAAGTCACCATGAAATCAAAATGAACTCTTTTTTTTCTCTCCCTTTTTTATGAAATATTGCTGAATTTATTATAAATGATTTATACGTGCACATCATTTTTTTATTCATGGACCCTCATAATCTTTAATCAAAATGACTTCCCCTCCCTCTTGCTTGCAGTGGCATCTCTTCTATTCTGATGACGTGGCGCAAGAGAGGGACAAGCTGTCACTTACATGAGATCACGGCAATAGCAAATGACAATGATCAAACGAACCAATCAATTCCCGATAAAAAAAATAAAGTCCCGCCCTATATTTTTTTCTTGTTCGAGAAGCCATTTCACTCAGATATATGTCACATTAGGAAAGAAAAGACTATCAATAGTATCTATCAGAATAAGTCTAAATGTCACAGGTGGTTTGCACCACAGATCGATGCTTATAATGCTCATATGTATGGGAATTTTTTTACGATAATCAATAATTCATAGACTTTATTGTGATTTTACCTACCCGTTGCTTGTGTACTGCAAATACAGATGAATGTTGTTCATTATGTCATCCTTTCAGGTCTTCTCCTTCGACCACTGTCGATCACATGAATAGTATTGTCTGCTAGAGGGCTTGTGGAATGGGTTACCACAGCCTCGCTGCTGAGTGGTTTGTACAGCTTTTTAATATAGTTTTTTTTTTAATCTCTATTTACTATAATTTTTGTTGTTTATGCTAAATATAACTTACTCATCACCTTATATCTGATATTGTCTAATATTGCCTATCACATTAATCTGACATTGTTAGATTTATTCGCTATAGCTAGCACATCCATGCTTACTGTCTTTTTTTCTCGCGATCTCTTTTTCTACGAGTCCATCAAACAACCGTGGTAAGCTGGAATCAGTCAACAAACACGGTGAGTCAAGTCATCTTCTCCTGTTATTGTTACTTGCACTGCAAGGCCAATGCAGGGAAATAGACAGGCTAATGGAAAATATTTCATAACTAAAGACAAGCATCCAAACATTAATTGAGGACAGTAAGAATGCAAGGGCTTTAGATACTGCTTTGGATGCGACTAGATCAGCAAGCCCCATTCATTATTTGGTTCTGGCTGTATAGCCTGTGCAGCAGGGCAATTGGGTGACTGTGAGACAGCAAGACCATTCTGATTTTGTTCCATTCTGATTAGATTCTCTTCACTCACTGATGCACCCTCTAAGAACCCTGTTGAAAGTGCCCTATTTATTGGCGATTCTATTACACAGAACTTGTGCAGTGTTTTTCTTTGCTTTTTTTTTTTTTTGTCTCCCTCCTCACAAATGGACCTCCCTGCAGTCCAACTACTCTGCCTGGAGCAGAATGACCGTTCACTGGAGGACCATACAAGGGACTTTTTAGATCTGACGTGCCTAATTCTCTACCCAAACCTCACTCCTTCCAGTGAACAGTCCCAGGATTTCACCATGTTTGTGGAGTGGGTGCTGGTGAACAAAGGATCATTATTTACCATTGGCCCAATGGAGGACTTCACCAGCCCCACTCCAGACCCAGAGCCCAGCCAGCCATCACCCGCTGCATGGACATGACGCCAGAGCCCACCACAGATGCACAAGCCAGTGCCAGATACAAAGACTGAGCAAGCCATTGCCTCAGAGCCTAAACCTCACAAAATGCATCGTGGGATTACTAGTGAAGGTTGAGGGAATGGAGGAAGACCCCGCCCACAGGCCCACCACTGATGGTGAGCTGCTGCTGACCTCTGTAACATATGATGACTTAGAAGAGGATGTTTGCAAGAATCTCCAGCCCCCGCTGGTCCCCTCCAGCTCAAAGTCTCCCATGTCTCCACTGGTCCTGTCCAGCTCAAAGTCTCTTATGTCTCCACTGCTTCCGCCCAGCTCGAAGTCTCCTGTGTCTCCAGAGTTACCACCCAGCCTCCCTCTCCCACCTCCTATTCCAAAGTCAGCCAGTCTGTCAACCCCGCCTCCACTGGTTCCCATCAGGTCCTCCATCGTTAACTCCAAAATGGTGCATGGATGTGCCTTGGATCTTTCATTCTTTAGATCTGCCTTGAAAAGAGGATCCTTTTCCTCTAGCCGTTGAGCCCATCGTTCCATCTTGGCTTGTTGACCTGTCAGCTCCACCTTGGCTCCTCCCTCCCTAGACTCTACCAGGGACTATCGTCCATACAGCTCCACTGGGCTCCCTCATCCCTCCGGCTCCACCTTGGTCAGACGATGCTCTGTCTGCGTCATGGACTTACGGGCCTTCAGCAGAGATTCATCTCTCCACCCCTTCTGCTCCATCTGGCTCCACCTTCCCTCCGGCTCTCCAGAGCCATTAATGTCACGTGGGCTCACCTGTCCTTCACCTCCACCTGGGTCTCCACATCCATTGGCTTAATCTCTGTCAGCTGTCCCCCTGGTTTCATCAGCCAAGCCTCCACCATGGCTCCTCCCACCATCATTGCCGCCCTGGTCTCTATCTCTGTCATCTCCCCTGGTTTCCTGCCCTTCTCCTGCTTTGCATCCTCCTCATGATGTATGTTCTGTTTTGGGTTAGTTTCATTGTATTTTGGTCCCGTTTTCCCTGTTCTGTTTTGCCTGTGTTCCCTAGTTAGTTTCTGTGGTTGTTAATTAGTTTTACACACCTGTTCCTTTTTATATTGATTGCTCTCTCCATATACATTTTATAAGCCCTGTGTTACCTTATTTCCCTTATTCGGTATCGTCTTAGTTTTACGTGGTTGTGTTTATGTTTTTCTCCTGTGATCTACTGAGTATTCCTTGTGGGTTTAGTAAAGACTGTTTTTGTTATCTACTTCCATTGTGCGCTCTCTACAACTATTTGTGACAATTGGAGTGCCACTTGGCCAGTCATATTGGAGGCCTGGAACAATCTTTTGAAATAAAGTGTATTGGTGAATACTACTGTATTACTGTAAAAGAGGTGAATTGGTTTATCATGCATTTTGTATCAACATTTTGCACATTTCCTTTTGACTTCTCAGGATGCAGCCTATCATCATGTTTTTTCTTTGATCGTTCCAGAATGTGGTCTTAACCATAACATTTGCATGTAGATAAAATCACATGTACCTCATAAAATGTTCCTCAATGAGGAAGTGGTTGAGTGTGATCACAAAGTCCAATCAGAAACATCAATGAATGAACTTGCATCATGGGTTGCATCAGATATTCGATATATACTGTATGCTGTTGATAGATTTTTTGATAAATATTGAATTTTATAGACAGAAATTAAAGTAGTTAGAGTTATTAATCATGTTTTAATCCAGGTTTTTGACACATCAAATATTGTTTTAAGTTAAACAACTAGCATTTAGATTTGATTTTGTTATTACTATAAAATACTTTAAATAATGTCTCATTACTGTATGTGTCAACAGTTTTGGGACAGTTTTTATAAAAGTTACTGTCTGATTAAGGTTTTCGTTGCGTAGGTGCTACTTGAAGTATCAATGTCATGTCAGCAGTCTTAATGTACTGTTTGCATCAGAGCCAAAGAACACAGGAAATCCACCTCACTCTGCAGAGCATATCTCTGTGGCTTTCCGCTGTAGCTTTTAAGGTAAAGACAAAGGTTAGGGTGAAGTTACTTCCCTGAAGCGTCGCATTTCTGTTCACAGTTTTACAATAAGCTATTTTCAATAACTTGAAAAGCTTGTGAAGCTTTACACATAAAAATGTAAACTAACAGGAAAATAAGTAAATGAATAAATAAACCTAAAAAGTTTTATAATCTAAAACATTGAATTATTTAAAATATATTCTATCAGGATTTTATTAGAATTTTATTAATAATAGTTATTATTGAGTGGATTGGATTTTATGTTGAAATCAGTGACACACTGTATATATAGTAATGGCATATGGTTTGAAAATATACCCCCATAAAGGTAATAAAATGCCCCTGAAAATCAATTACATGGTGCAAATATTGCTCCTTAATGAAAAGGTTCATTTCTGCCATGGACAAATGGTCAGAATTATATCATTCAGTATACTGTGAGGCAATATAGTTAGTTTTGAGATAGTGTTGTTACTGAAATGTTTTATGTTAATTATTTTTGAGCTGTTCGGTAAGTGTAGGCGTGTATGTGACTGTAGTAATGCCATATGTGTTAGGGAGGGCTCTTGTGGTAAGAGGTAGCATTACAATATTACAAACTTTTGAAACAAATTTTTATTTATTTATTTACATATTGATAAACATCTTGAAACATTTATCAGTGTGTAAGTAGTTTAGGCAAAAAATGTAACACAGACATTAGGAATATGCAACATTACAGACATCAATCCAGTATAGACTGCATTCAAAATAAAGTTCCTCCATATATTAACACTGCTCTCACATATCCTCTTTTAGCCTATGTGAGGGGACATGTTTTATTTTGTTTGGTTTTGCCCTCAAAGGGTGTGTGTGTGTGTGTGGTTGAGGATGTTGTTTCTTTTCCTGTGGTATTGACTGCTGTACAGAACCAGTGAATAAATTTTTAGCAGGTCATGTCATGAGAGTTTAGAGATATTGAGGAACAGACGCTTGTAGGTGACATACTTTGGCAAATATGAAATTATTTGTAAATTCCTTACATTTAATGCATCAGTTAATTTTGAAGCCAGCGTGAAATACAGGCACTAGTTTATTACTTTTTTTTTTTTTTTTTTTAACAATAATGATTGTTTTCATTAATTGAGGTAGAATAATTTATATGATATTACCATCATTAAATCAACAAATGGTATGTTCCATTATATAGTGAAATACATGTATGAAGATTAACATATTTATATTTACAAAAAACAAAGCAAGATTAAATGATAAGCACAATATTTACAAAACAAAGAAACAGCATAAAATATTCAGAAACAATATCGTTGATCTAACTGCGTTAAAAAAAAACTTTAAACTTGTGTAGTTTTGTTGGGAGATGTAAAAAAAAGTGCTGTGTTGGAAGTTTCATTCTCTGAAACTTTTGATTGTGTAGATGTTGACTGGTAGGTCTTCATGCATAGAAGGTATCTTGAAAACACACTTATAAGGCATTTCCTGAACTTTTCTCCAACAAAAGCATAAATCACTGGATTTACAGAGCAGTGTGTGAGCGCGATTGTCTCTGTCCACTCCATGGCCATGTTGACATTACCAACAGCCTTACAGCTAGATAGAATGCCAAAGTCCTGCAAGGTTTTTAGAAACACCACCACGTTATAGGGCACCCAGAAAACCACAAACACGATGACAATGCCTAAGATGAGCTTTATTGCCCGATCCTTTTTCGAGTTTTTTGTCTTCTTCACAACCATCAGGACTCTGATGTAGCAGTAGGCTATAATGGGCAAAGAGATGAACAGTCCAACTGCATTTTCACCAAAGTTCCGGAAAAGCTTCCACTTCTGGGACGACCCAGGAGGATAAATTCGCTGACAGGTGGTGATGTTGTCTTCTGTGACCATTGCTGCAAAGATGGCCTCTGGAAGGGCGGCACAGATCGAAACCATCCATATAATGAGACTTGCCACAATTCCATAACGCAACATCTTTGCTCCCAGCACCGCAACGGCATGTACGATGACCAGATAGCGATCCACGCTCATCAGGGTCACGAATAAGATCCCACTGTAAAATCCCACTTGGTATGTACCTGCCATAACCTTACACATTTCGTTGGATTTTAAGGAGTGGCCCTGAGCATAGAGAGCCCAGGAGGGCAGTGAGAGGACCATTAGTAGGTCTGACAGGGCCAGATTTAGCAGGCAGAGATTTGTCATATTTTTCACATGCATTTTTTTCAAGAGGACCCATAAGACGGTGATGTTGCCAACAAGGCCAAGCACAAAAACTATGTAGAAAATGGCTGCCTTGATGTTTGAATTCAGGTTTAAATTATCAGTTTCGCATGGGAGTTCCGTTTCGTAGTAATCGTATGTTGTATCCATCCTGTAACAAACAATAAATGTTATTTAGTGAAATATGAATGTCAATTGCTCCTCAATTTGCTGAGGGAAGATAATAAAACTAGAAAACAAAAAGTGGCTTGTCTATGTATTGTTTTAAATTGTAATAGTTTAATTTAATAATTCATTTTTATACTTGGTTTTGATTATAGGTATTTATTCATAATTATAATATTTATTATAATGAATTATGTTTTACTGCCATTTTTACTCAATATCACTATAAAAGCACCCCAATTTTAATTAGTTAAATGTTTCTGTTGTTCTTGAGCACAATGAATTAAACTAGTAACATCCCACTTTTGTGGACTAAGACCACTCATTTGACTCTATCATGCAGTGGTTTATGATGCTGTTTTTTGAAACCACAGAGAACAATGAAACAAACGTGCGATAATGTCATAGTGTGAAAGTAGGTGTCAGCAAGTTCTAATGCATTCATTAGCAAATCTCTATCATGGGGACTTCTGTAAATCTGGAAAATGAGAGTCAGAAAGCATGTGGAAATTTACATTTGCATAATAATTTGTAGAGAGTAACTAAATTCCGTTGCTTTATCGTTAGCGGCTGAGGTTACTCTTTATTTTGATGGTCTACTTTAGACATTCTACTAATTATAAGTAACTTTGCAACTACATGTCAACTAACCCTTAGAGTATCAGAAGACTGTTAGGCTAGGGTTAGATGTTAGGGTTCGGTTTAGTAGAATGAGTTGACCTGTAGTTGCAAAGTTACTTATAGTTAGTAGAAAGTCTAAAGTGGACCATCGAGATAAAGTGTTACCACGGCTATACATCCATTTTTTCTTCCAATTTCTTTAATACAAAATTTGACCATGAAAACAATTTAAAGGTGCTAAACACACTTATACCAAATCTCAAAGCTGTCACATGCAGACCTCATTTTTTTCTTCAAATATTAGTGCGTAGAGACAGGAGGTCGCAGTATCCTGTTTAACCACATGCTTTCTGAAACGTCCCACCACAATCCCACTATAATACCATAGTACCTGTGATCTCATCTACAAATTTTGTGAATTACAGTACTTGCACAGTACAAAACAAATAATTAACAAAACCTCCCAAAACTGAGTAGACATCACTAGTATGTGATATAATTGCATAGACAACATTGAATGTAATATATCAAACTGTTTTCAAGAAACAGGGGTTACATTTTAGAATCTATATAATTTATCAAGATTTGTTATTTTTTAAATGCTGGATCTAAACACAACATGATAAAAAATTCAGTAAATTAAAAAAAATAATCAGTTTACCTGTAGGTATATGATTCAGTCATTACGACAAATTGCAGTCACTCTTGTTGTTAAGATGTTGAGACTTGTGTGTTCATGGAGGCAAGTCTCACACTCTTTCTGTAAAAAAATTCACACTCTTTCTGTACATTTGCCTTCAGCAAATTTCCTGTAAAATGAAGCCTCTGCATGTGTCAGTGTGCTTTTCTGCGTATCTTGCACGGCAAAGGTAACATGTGAACACATTTCCTGTTTGAGTTGAGCAAGTTTTGGATCCTCAAAAGAAATTCCCGACGAGATAAAACAATAAATAAATGAGTCATTTAAGTCTGTGATAGCTGCTGAATGAATGCTAATATCTGTCCCCACCCACATGTCTTTGAGGACATTTTATATAGAAAATGTTAAAAAACAGTTCCATCCCACACCAATGACAAATATGACAAAAAAGACCAATATCTGTGCTCTTTTCAGCTTCAACATTGAGTCAGTTTTCAGGAATTGACAAAAATAAAGAGCAAGTGAAACTAATGCTTGTTAAAAAATTAATTAAGTGTAAGTTTCGAGAATTTCTCTTTTTCCTGCTCACCATGGTATTTATAATAAAAACATATGTTTTATATGCAAGCCTATCAGTTTTCCTACATTGCGAAACTTTTAGTTTTACAAATGAGGACAATCTTTCAGGGATGAACAAAACATTTTTGGGTAACACTTTAGAATAATGGTCTGTCATTAATTAGTAACTATGCAGGAAGTAATTCTGGACTAATGAGTAGTACTACATTAACCCTTCAGCTACTACTAATAAATAACATAGAAACAAGCTTAACTAAGCAGTAAGTAATATCAAATTTAGGACTAAGATAGTTCCTTATTAGCTAATAAATAATTAGAGAATGAGATTGGCATCATTAATAACTAATAGGTAACTATGATAAATTATAAAGAATTACTAATTAATTACTAATCACAACATTAAAGTGTCTGAGATGTGAGCAATTGTCTTCTTTTTTTTTTACTCTCAAAGTGGTCATAAAATGCATAATTAATTACTCAAGTGTTACCTAGTCACTATGCAGGAACTACTAGTGATCAGGACCATTATTTTAAAATGAAAAACATCTTATAATGGTCCAGATCACTAGTAGTTCTTGAAGAATGACTAGGTACTTGATTAATTAGTGATGCATTTTATGACCATGTTCTGAGTAAAAAAAAAAAAAATCTTCAAGAACGAAAAAAGCTGTTTTTCACTTTAAAATAATTGTCCAGATCACTAGTAGTTCCTGCATAGTGACTAGGTAACACTTGAGTAATTAATGATGCATTTTATGACTATATTCAGAGTAAAAATGATCACTGATTATGTCTTAGACACACAATAATGTTCTTTACAATTCGTCAGTTAGTTAATAGGCCAGTTATTAACGAAGCGGGCCCAAGCCTGGTGGCACCGCCAACCTGGTGGCTTCTGGGCAACTGTGCACAGCAGGCAATAGGCATTTAAAATGGGTAAACATAAAAGGACTATGTCAAAGTTATTTGAATACACCACATTTACTGCAGCAGCTGGTGCCCATATGATCACAAACCACAACAGCCACATCCATGAGATCATTTAAATTTAGATTTCATGTCATAGAATGTCATAGGTCAATTCCAAATAAGTGCAGAATATCATCCTAATCTGCCATGTCTATGTTTTTCTCAGACAACCTCTATAAAAATTCCAGAGCAAATTATATACTATTATTTGCTCAAACTCCACAGTGCTCTGAGAAATCTAATCCAGTCTAATGCGAATGTCTGTGATTGCTGATGTTGTATTATTCTAACACTTCTCTTCATGTGTTTTTTGATCTTGAACTATCGTTTGTGCACCAGTCTTATGCTCCAAAAGCATGATTTCATTTAATTTCAATATGTGTGGTATGACGAAAATAATAAAATAAAATTAATAATAAATGGAGCCAAATCACAGAACCTGCAAAGACGTGGTCTAAATGTCTAAATTTTTCTGCTCACTTATGCAAGAATATTTTAAACAGCCACTTTTATAGAGTCAAGTGAAATTTACTTAAATAGGGATTTTTAATAAATTTGAATTATGTCAATAAATAATTAATTTAAAGACATGCATTTTACATGATGTTTGCAAACACAGCACATGACTTTCTATAACACCCATGTCTAGAAAACACACACTCTCCTCTGTAAAAACAAAACAGAACAAAACGTCTCGGTTACGTATGTAACCCTCGTTCCCTGAAGGAGGGAACGGAGACGTACGTCAGTAGTGACCGACGAATTGGGATATCGCTTAGAGAGCCCTATCAGCTTCGTGTGAACTAAAACAAGCCAATGGAATTGGCGTGCGATATTTGCATAATGCGCACCGCCCCCGACAGGTGTATATAAATAGGAAGCGGATGCAATCGCACTCTGTTTTTCGCTGAGGAGACAACTGGTGTCCGCACTACAGCGAGGGTACAGGAACTGTGGCGACGGGACGTACGTCTCCGTTCCCTCCTTCAGGGAACGAGGGTTACATACGTAACCGAGACGTTCCCTTTCAGTCGGTCACGTTCGACGTACGTCAGTAGTGACCGACGAATTGGGATCCCAACTAAAGCGCCACAGTTACGAAACCCCTTCCAGTGCCCAGCGCAAGCTCGGCTACCCATAGCACCAGCTGGAACGGTGAAGGGGCGAGCTTACGCCGAGAGAGTTTACTGCTGTCTTACCGAATACCCACTAAGTAAACTAGACTACACTGGGGAAGCGAACCCGTAAGGGACGCTGCGGAGGCCACTACCTACCCAATGGGGGAGGAGTTTACGTGGAGAATACACATATGGACTGGCCCGGGGGGCAGTACACATATGGGGTCCCTGGGATGGCTCCACCTGGGTAGGGGGAGACTCATCTGACAGGTGACAGCAGAGCTGGCTCTGCTAAGGGAAAGACACGGGCTCGCCGTAGGGAGTTTAGACCCGTGGACAATTACACATATGGGACCGCTCACGTAGAGGGGTCACGACATATGGGCCCCAGCCAACAGACAGCGTCAGCGATGGATGTAGGCCTGGCATCAGACACTCCGCAATGTCCGAGCCGAAGGGGGAGGCGGAGGAACTCGACAGGGTTCGCCAAGCGGGGAACACGACTGGAGTAAAAGTATGCACGTATCCGGCCAGGGGGCGGGAATGGCATTGCAAGCCGACACTTAGAGCGGGTACAACACGTCTACCGACTAGTAGATGCGAGTACACGTGAAGATACCGGCTCTACACGTAGGCTATAAAACCTAGCGAACGTGTTAGGTGTCGCCCAGCCCGCAGCTCTACAGATATCTGTCAGCGAGGCGCCATGAGCCAGCGCCCAGGAAGAGGCCACCCCTTTGGTGGAGTGGGCTCTCAACCCGAGCGGGCAAGGCACGCCCTGGGATTCATACGCCAAGGCGATGGCATCCACTATCCAGTGGGCCATCCTCTGCTTGGAGACAGCCTTTCCCTTCTGCTGGCCTCCGTAACAGACAAAGAGCTGATCTGAGGTCCTGAAGCTTCGCGTTCTGTCCACGTACACACGCAGAGCGCGGACGGGACAGAGAAAAGCTAGGGCTGGGTCTGCCTCCTCCGAGGGCAGCGCTTGCAGGTTCACTACCTGACCTCTGAAGGGAGTGGTAGGAACCTTGGGCACGTATCCAGGCCGGGGTCTCAGGATGATGTGAGAATCACCGGGCCCGAATTCTAGGCACGCTTCGTCGACCGAAAACGCATGCAGGTCCCCTACCCTCTTCAGGGAAGCCAATGCAACCAGAAGGACAGTTTTTAGGGACATAACCTTCAGGTCGACTGATCGCAAAGGCTCAAAGGGATGACCCCGGAGAGCTGTGAGAACCAGGGTCAGATCCCAAGAGGGTACGGAGGAAGGGCGAGGAGGATTCAGTCTCCTTGCCCCCCTCAGGAACCTGACGATCAGATCGTGTTTCCCCAGGGACTTACCCTCAACTGCATGGTGATGTGCAGCGATAGCGGCAACATACACCTTCAGGGTGGAGGGAGACAGCCTTCGCTCCAACCCTTCTTGCAGGAAGGAAAGCACAGATCTGACCGAGCATGATCGGGGGTCCTCTCGGCGAGAGGCGCACCATTCGACGAACAGGTTCCACTTCAGCGCGTAGAGACTCCTAGTGGAAGGAGCTCTAGCGGAAGTGATGGTGTCTACGACCGCTTGCGGGAGATCACTCAGAACCTCCGCATCCCGTCCAGGGACCACACGTGGAGGTTCCACAGATCGGGACGCGGGTGCCACAGGGTGCCCCGTCTCTGAGTCAGGAGGTCCTTCCTCAGAGGAATCGGCCAGGGAGGGGCTGTCGCGAGGAGAATGAGGTCTGAGAACCAGGTCCGAGTGGGCCAGTACGGAGCCACTAACAGAACCTGCTCCCCGTCCTCCCTGACCTTGCACAGGAGTTGTGCGAGAAGGCTCACTGGGGGAAACGCATATTTGCGTAGACCCGGGGGCCAGCTGTGTGCCAGGGCATCCGTGCCGAGCGTGCCGCCGGTCAGGGAATAGAACCACTGGCAGTGGGCAGTTTCCGGGGAGGCAAACAGGTCTACCTGGGCCTCGCCGAAACGCTGCCAAATCAGCTGAACCGCCTGGGGGTGGAGCCGCCACTCGCCCGCAAGTGGAGGCTGCCGTGACAGCTCGTCGGCCGCACGGTTGAGCACACCTGGGACATGAGTGGCCCGAAGGGACCTCAGATGCTTCTGACTCCACAACAAGAGATGGCGGGCGAGTTGCGACATGCGACGGGAGCGTAGACCACCTTGATGGTTGATGTACGCAATGGCCGCAGTGCTGTCCGAACGGACCAGTACATGCTTGTCTGACAACAGCTCCTTGAAGCGGGCCAGAGCAAGACGTACTGCTAGCAACTCGAGGCAATTGATATGCCAATGCAGCTGAGGCCCCGTCCAAAGACCCGACACTGCATGCCCGTTGTACGTGGCCCCCCATCCCGTGGCAGAGGCATCTGTGGAGACCACAGCATGCCTGGACACTTGTTCCAGGGGTACTCCGGCCCGCAGGAACGAAGGGTCCGACCACCGGACAAGGGTGCGGCGGCAGCTCGGTGTCACGGGGACACGGAGCGTGCCGCGCTGCCACGCCCATCTCGGGACCAGGCCGCGGAGCCAGTGTTGAAGCGGTCTCATATGGAGCAATCCGAGCGGCGTGACCGCGGCTACAGATGCCATATGCCCCAGGAGCCTCTGAAAATCTTTCAGTGGAGCCGCTGTCCTGCGCTTGAGCGAGCTCAGGCAGTTCAACACCGACTGGACGCGCGCCTCGGTGAGACGCGCAGTCCGTGCGACCGAGTCTAGCTCGAGACCGAGATAAGAGATCCTCTGCCCGGGGGCGAGTTTGCTCTTGTCCCAGTTGACCCGAAGACCCAACCGGCTGAGGTGAGCTAAAACCATGTCCCTGTGTTCGCACAACTGCTCTCGCGAGCTGGCCAGGATCAGCCAGTCGTCGAGATAGTTGAGGATACGAACGCCCTGTTCCTTGAGGGGAACAATGGCCGCCTCCGCAACCTTCGTAAAGACGCGGGGGGACAGGGCCAGCCCGAAGGGCAGGACTTTGTACTGATATGCCCGACCCTCGAACGCAAACCGCAGGAAGGGTCTGTGTCGAGGCAGAATCGAGACATGAAAGTACGCGTCCTTCAGGTCGATTGCTGCAAACCAATCCCGGGGACGGACGCATTCGAAAATGCGCTTCTGCGTGAGCATCTTGAACGGCATCTTGTGGAGATACCGGTTCAGGACGCGCAGATCCAGGATTGGCCGTAGCCCACCGCCCTTTTTCGGTACAATGAAGTAGGGGCTGTAAAACCCCGACTTCATATCGGCTGGAGGGACCGGCTCGATTGCATCCTTCGCCAGGAGGACAGCAATCTCCACCCGGAGAACAGGTGCACTGTCCAACGACACCTGAGTGAAGTGGACACCCCTGAAGACCGGGGGACGCCGGGCGAACTGAATCGCATAGCCAAGTCTGATAGTGCGAATGAGCCAGCGGGACGGGCTGGGAAGCGTGATCCACGCCTCCAGACTCCGAGCCAGCGGGACCAAAGGCACCACAGACGCACCGGGGGTGGGGCAGCGAGGTAGAGTGGGATCCAACTCGGACGGCATGGGAGCGGCCCGGAGTGTGGTCGAACTCTGGGAGGCAGCAGTGCGTATGGGAGACGGCGCACGGGGCGCGGGCTGCACCATCACACTGCCACCTGCTGGCGAAATGGGAGGGGACTGTGTAGCAAGTTAGCTCAAAATAAATATGAATAATTAATCATAACTAGTTATAATTAATTATTAATATTTTAATCAGTTAATAAAATTAACTTAATGTAATAAAATTAATATTACAATCAATTAACCTGTTGTTCAATGAACACACAGTGTTAATTGTTTATTAATTCTAAGAAATGTTCATTTCCAGGTTATGGGAAATAACAATCTTATTCTACTAAAAGCCTGTAGTCAGGACCGACATGAATAGGGACTCCCGTATATGAGCGCAAAACACAGACAACCTTACGTGTGACATGAACAAGACTTTATTAACTAGACTAAACACTTAAACTACTCTAACATTCACACACATACATGCATACAGTTTACCAAGAGAGAGAGGGCTAAAGCAGAGTACAGGAAGCAAGAGGTTACAGCATTGTTGGACATTTCAGCAGACCAACAGCCTTGAGCAAACCATCAGTGTAGTTTTAACAGGCCCATCTTTAAAAGGGGTAAGGATACTCAATGTATCCGATAATGAGACTAAGTTTGATACTTGCATGTCTCTCCAAGTTGAATTAAAACTGTCCTGATGCAATTTGTGGAGGTTTCCGTTGAATCTTTGCTGATATTGTCTTGATGAAAGAGAACCAGTTGGATTCAGAGGATCTTTGGTGAATGGAAGGTCTAGGCCGAGGCCTGGCACAAGCTTGGGGTTCCTTAGAAGCTTCTAGCTTCTTACAGCATCATCTTGACGTCAGCACTTGTCAGTAAAAGAAAAGAAGAGGAGGACGAGCAGGAAGTCATATCATAGTGATCTCTTCGTCTGAGGACAAGAGTTTCAGAAAACATTTACACAAGCATATATATATATATATATATATATATATATATATATATATATATATATATATATATATATATATATATATATATATATATATATATATTAGACACAATGGCGAATAAGCAGCAATTCACGAACTGTGTTCATCCTTGCACCCGATTCATCTCGGGTGGGGATACACATGAGATGTGCGTTGTCTGCCTGGGAATTGAGCATGCACAGGCAGTTCTCGAGGGGGCTGTCTGTGTACACTGCGAAAAGCTCACTCTCAGAGTGCTAAGATCAGCCCGGGCACTCTTTGAGACAAACAAAGAGGGTGCCACGGCCAGTGTTCCCCGTGGATCGGGTCCTGCTGCTGCCGAGGCACAGCGGAGGCTTCATTCGTGGGGATCACAGATGGATTTGACAGAGGGCTTTGAGACGGGCCTAGCCTTATCTCTGCCCTCACCTGTCAGACCCAGTGTCTCTGGTGCTGGAAGCACGCGCTGCAGTTTTTTTCCCCCCGGAGAGAGACACCAGCGCTTCACCTGTCTTCCACCGAGGAGGTTGATGTGGTGAGCGTCGAGACTGAAGAAGAGGACTCGCCATCCTCATCTCCAGTCTATGAGGAGCTGCTGGAGGTAGTGACCAGGGCCGTAGATAAATAAAAAATTGACTGGCCCGCAGAGAGAAGTGAGACAAAACCAAAAAGCAAACTCGATGAGCGTTTTCTCCCCGCACGGTCACTACCTCAGTGTCGGGGTCTGCCATTCTTTCCCGGCCTCCACACCGAGGTGTCGAGGTCGTGGAAGAAACCGGTACAATATCGTGTTTACAGCCCCCAAACATCCACCTATAGTAACATTATGGGGCTGAAACACCACGGCTATGGGGCAATGCCACGGGTTGAAGAGACGCTTGCCAGCTATCTCTCGCCCGAGTCAGCATCGTCCCTTAAGACCCCGACATTGCCCACCAAGCAATTAAAGACAACTTCGGCTTTGGTGGGCAAAGCTTATTCAGCATCAGGTCATGCTGCAGCGTGTCTACACACAATGTCGATATTACAAACATATCAAGATGACCTGCTGGGGGAAATTGACAAGAGTGGGGAAGCGACATTTGAGTGCATTCAGGAGATCAGGAAAGCAACAGATCTAGCTCTCCGGGCCACCAAGGAGACGGCCAAGTCAATCGGACGCTCTCTGGCAGCCTTGGTGGCCACGGAGAGGCACTTATGGCTCAATTTGTCACATATATAAATGACAGAGATAAAACCATCCTGATGGATGCGCCGCTGTCTCCTGTGGGCCTATTTGGCGACGCAGTATCAACTGTCGTCGATAGGTTCCAGGAGACACGAAAACAATCCAAAGATTCCTTCCCCGCCGCGTCCATTCCCCCGAGGCTGCTGAGCGGGAGCAGCCTTGGCCGACAGCAAGCTCCTCAGCGCACAGAGCGCAACAGAAAGCAAGTCCCCAAAGCTTGGGGACCAGTGCGGTCAGCACAGGCGAAGTCTTCTAAGGGTAAAGCGGATCTGAGGATCGTTATTATCGCGAAGAAGACTTCAAAAAGGTCCTGACGCCAATGGCCCTGGACCTTTGAGGGCAGCCCCCTCCGGAGAGGATCGGGTATTAAAACACCTGGTACCCATCCCTCTTCGGTGCCCTCAGGGGGCCGTTCTGCCAACCCTGCCACCCAGTGTGCGTCAGGGTGCAGCGGTCTCCACGACCCTCCGAGGAGGACCGGTCATCACTTGATCCATTTGTTGTCTGCCGGTGCGCCGTTTCAAATCAACGAGTCAAGTGCTCAAAAAACACCAGAGGCCTGTCTTGAGAGACTGGTTCCCCTAGTAGATTTTCTGGCATAATGGAAACTTCTCCCGAACATTTCGAAATGGGTGCTGCTCACTATGGAACAGGGTTACAAAATCCAATTCAGGTCTCGCCCGCCCAGGTTCAATGGGGTCCTTCCCACAGTGGTGACCCCAGAGCAGTCTCTGGTTATGGAACAAGAGGTTATGATGCTCTTGCAAAAAGGAGCTATAGAAAGGGTTCCTCCTCCCAGCAAGCTGTCAGGCTTTTACAGCCACTACTTTATTGTTCCAAAGAAGGATGGAGGGTTGCGTCCAATCATAGATTTACGTATGCTAAATCGATCTGTACAAAAGCTAAAGTTCAAAATGCTTACACTCAAACAGATTATCCCACAGATCAGGCACATCTGTCTCCTGCTCGTGTGAGTTCCATTCTTGGAGCAGTGAATGGGGTGAAGTAAGGCCAGTCACTCACTGTAAAGCAGTTTCAAAGACTGCTGGGTCTCATGGCAGCTGCGTCCAATGTCATAACTTTTGGCCTTCTGCACATGAGACCCTTACAGAGGTGGCTCAGGACCAAGGGGTTTTCTGCGAGGGGAAATCCTCTCCGCATGATCAAAGTCACGTGGCGATGCCTTCGTGCTCTGGTAGTGTGGAAGAAGCCTTGGTTCCTGTCCCAGGGACCGTGTTGGGGACTTCTCGTCGTCGCGTAATGCTTCCCTCACGGGCTGGAGGGCGATCATGAGTGGTCGCTCAGCTCAGGGTTTGTGGGAGCAGACGCCCTGTCGAGGCAGGGGCCGAGGCCCAGGGAATGGAGACTCCACACTGAGGTGGTGGAGCTCATTTGGAAAAATTTCGGTCAAGCGGAAGTCGACCTATTTGCTTTGGAAGAGTCAATCCAGTGTCCACTGTGGTACTCCCTAACGCACCCAGCACCTCTGGGTCTGGATGCTATGGTACAGACGTGGCCGAGACTACGTCTGTATGCAGTTCCCTCATTCGCTCTGCTCCCGGGAGTTCTGGAGAAAGTACGCCAGGAAGGGTTTCAGCCTAATATTGGTGGCCCTGTACTGGTCAAACAGGATATGGTTTACATACAATACGGACCATGTCCATTCATCTATTAGCCTTGTGCTTCAGTTTCTCCAAGAAAAATTCTCGGAAGGGTTCCTACACACTAGACCTGGCTACGTGCCTAAGGTCCCCACCAACGTCCCGGGTCCTATTGTACTCCAGGCTTTCTGTCCTCCTCCTTTTGCAAATTCGGATGAGGAAAATCTCAATCTGCTTCGCCCAGTTAGGGCTCTAGATACCTATATCCACAGAGCTGCCCTGTGGCAAAAAACAGACCAACTGTTGTATGTTATGGGTCCCCTAAGAAAGGGGGCCCAGCATCTAAGCAGAGGATGAGCAAGAGGGTGGTCAAGGCCGTCTCACTTGCTTACGAGGCAACTGGATAGCCATCTCCACTAGCTGTCCATGCTCATTCTACCAGGGGTATGGCGGCCTCGAATGCTTTAATGTCAAGAGTTTCAATTAATGATATTTGTGATGCAGCTGGATGGTCATCCCAGCACACATTTATTAGGTTTTACAACCTGGATGTAGGCTCCACTCCGGGGTCTTCAGTTCTGTCTACAAGATAACAGACAGGTTTTACGGCGTAGCTGAGACAACGTTCCCATAATGTCATATGACATAGCGTTGACAGTTCCCATGAAAGGGAACTTTCAGGGTTACTTGTGTAACAGGGAACAGGGTTACTTGTGTAACCCTGGTTCCCTGAATAGGGAACGAGACGCTACGTTGCATTGCCGTACCCCTGGCATACCTGTGAGCGTCTTGCTTCAGCCATAATCCAGAAGCTAGCGTTCTTTGTCCTGGGTATGCTTTATAGTTTCCTGGTCCATGACGTCACCTGCCTCTGACGTCTCGTTTCATCATTGGTTAGATACAGAAGTGCTTCACAACGCAATCACGCAGAGGGTTCCCATAATGTCATATGACGTAGCATCTCATTCCCTATTCAGGGAACCAGAGTTACACAAGTAACCCGAGATGTTTTTCAACGGCTCTGGTGCAGTTGCTCTTGAGAAATGAAAATGACTGGAAAGTTATAATTGAGTTTAACCAGGATGGTGGACACTACCACCCAATGGCGATTTAGAAGGAGATTGGTAAAATTATATTTGCAAGGTTTATGAACAAGAATACTGACACATGCAATCAGTAAACAACAACAAGATAAGATTCTAAGTATGTCTACACTCCAAGGTGAAAGGATAAAGGCTCATATCCTGGGAGCAATGGCAAAAGTGAGAGAAGTTATCTCAGGAGTTCCACCAAGTATCTAACTAAGTGTCAATGCAAGATGTCAAAAAATGAGATTCAGGGAGGCAAAGTAGTTGAAGCTACAAGGTTAAAAACTAAACGAGATGGATCACGAAAAGAAACACTATCTGTGGTAGTGCAATTCGAGAAAACCCTCCCTAGTTCAGTTCAAATGTTATACATGAATTACAGCATGAGGGAGTACATCCCCAAACCACTCAGAGGCTACAAATGTCAAAGAATGGGGCACACAGCACAGCAGTGCAAAGGAAAGCTAAGATGTGCTAGATGTGGAGGTCAGCATGAGTATGGTAAATGTGAAAAGGATGCAAAGGTTAAATGCTGTAACTGTGGAGGGGAACATAGCGCTGCATTTGGTGATAGAATTAAGGCTATTGTAGAGACAGCAGGGAAATTCCTTGATATGAGGGATGTCAAAGCAGATCGGATACATGCATTGTTGACAATAACTGAAAATGAAGAAAACACACAAGCCTTATACCTAACGGTCAAGAATTTAAAAAGCTCATTCATGAATTGGATGTTGTCCCAGATGTAGTATGTGTACAGGAAACTTGGTTAAGAGCCCAACTAGATTTTGTGATGCCAGGGTTTATTTTTGTAAGGTGTGATAGATCTAACAACCAAAATGGTGGAGGGTGTGTTACCTTTATTAAGGATGGGTTGGCTTATAGGGAGATTCCCGGTCAAGGAGATATGGAGTGTGCAATAATTGAGATCTGTAGTCCAAGGAAAGCGGGAAATATTATGTTAATTACAGTTTTTTTCTATTGCTAAACAACAGTGAGCACAACTGGAGCTACATGTGCAAAACTCTAACTACAGTCTGCACTACCAACAGTCACCTGAGCTAAACAGTTAACACATGACTCAAAACAGGCTCAGTGCAGCCAAACACTATGCACAAGCCTCACTGTGATAACACACACTGTCACTCAGAACACACTGAGAGTAAAAACACTAGCATCAAACTCCAACACAGAAAATACAATCTTTTCATCTTTAACAGTTTGAACAATTTCAGTGACTTCATACAAAGTAATATTTTCTTCAAAGAAAAGAGTGACATTCTTTCACATGATTTATTTACATTTTTAGAACATAACAATTCTTCAAGGTAAATGAAAATTAGCAGTTTGGTTCAATAGTCTGTAGTAATTTACGGAATTACAGTAATGAGAAAAAAAGGTAGAAACTAAAAGTACATACTGTAATTCAAACAAATAATTGAGGGACTTATCCTGCAAAATTGCAATCAGCAGTGTTTGAAAGGCACAAGGCTGAAATCTATTGTGTTTTGAATGTGTGGTTCACAGTTTTGACAGCAGAGTGTTAGCATTTGAACAAAGTGCTGTAAATCCACAGTGTTGTGCAGGTTGTGGTTAAAGTCATGGGATAAGTGTGTAGAGTTTTGAAAACTGTGTTCAAGCAATGAAAAACGAACTAGAGTTTGGTCCACATGAACTGCTGCTGTGCAGACTGTACTTAGAGTTTTGCACATGTGGCTCCAGTTGTGCCCACTGTCGTTTAGCAATTGAAAAAAACTGTAATATATGGACCAAGTTTTCAGACTTTGTTCAAGGGGGCGCTGTTGAGCCTTACTGCCACGGCCAGGTACCAGCTTCTGCCTGGCCCTGATGCCCGCGGATTCCAATGTGTGTGCCAATTTTCAAGAGTTTTTGAGCATGTTAAGGCCCCCAAAAAGCCCTGGAAGACGGAAGAAAAAAAAAGAATCCTTAGGGGAACAAATGGGCCCTTCACCATTACATTGGCTTGGGTCCTAATTAATGCAATTCCCATAGAAGCAGGAGAGACTCCTCTGAAGTTAAGAAAAACTTGCATTAGCATATTGGATTCGACTGAAAGGAAGTGGGGAAGAAAATCTAGCAAAGGAGACAATTCAGGATTGCTGGGAGTATTCCAAATTTCAGGGACATGGGTTTGGATGGACTGGGGAAAAGAGAATGAGGGAATATGGATTGGAGGACTTGGGTTTTCCCATGCTTACCCCAGTTAGTAATATTCCACCATGGTTTTTTACTGAGGTAAAGATATATACTGGAAAAGAAAAAAGAATAGGGAATGGAGGAAATGGGAGTCAAAACAAACCTTTATCTAAGAAACAGTTATTATAATTATCTCAAAATTTATACAGATGGATCAAAGAACAAACAGGAATGTGTGGGAATTGGAATACATATCCCAGAATTCAAAATTAATATAACAAAAAGATTATCTGATCAGTTATCTGTATATACAGCAGAAATCGTAGCAGTCATCATTGCATTACAGTGGGTGGAAGAGGTCAGACCTGATAGAGTGGTATTATGCACAGACTGTCATAAAAAGCATCCAGTCAATGGCATCTGTCAGAGAAGATCTGCTTATAGAACTACATCACAGTTTGTTAAGGTTACATTAGGGTGGCATAGATGTTCATTTTTATTGGGTACCAGCACATGAGGGAGTGAAAGGAAAATTCATAAAATACAAAAATCTGTCAATATTAAAAATTATAGGGAAAGTTCCAGGCAGGATGAAATTATAATGACAAGATTGAGAGTGGATCACACAGGACTGAACGGAACCTCGTTTTTAATGGGAAAAAAGAATAGTGAAAATTGTGAAAGCTGTGGGGTTAAAGAAAATACTGAACATTTTATATTACACTGTATTTTATATGAGGTGGAAAGACGGGTGTTTCAAGATAGGGTTCAGGAGGCAGAACGGGACTGGCAGCATGCACCTTGAAATTGTTTGCAATCCGCCAAAAACCAGATGAAGAAGAAGAAGAAGTTCTCAGACGGAAGTTGTTTTTAGTTTGTAGTAGAGCGGCATGCAGAAGGAAATCAGTTCTTTAAGTGTTGTTCATACTGTTAAATCTTGCTTTGGTGGATTTGTGCATATAGAAAACTGTAAGTATCATTATATTTATACATTATATGTTTCCTGAGGATGAGTAACTTTATCATGCATTCAGGCTGTTTACTGTTCGCCATTGGATGACTGAATGACGCAGCATTTTCTGTTTTACGTCAGTTTGTGATGGATACAGTTAATACTAACATTTGCGCCTTGTATTGTAATTAAGTATTGTTAAGTATTTGTTGTTTTTCTCTAGAAGGATGACTATTTACTGTTATTACTGTTTAAGTGATTCATATGATGTGTGGTACAGTTTAATTCTCAGTCATATTGTTTGCATAGTTTTCTGTAAGAGCATATTATTGTCTGTTGAATATTTCTATTACAGGACAATAACTATTCACTTTACTTTGGTTACTGAGTAATGCTTGTTGTGACTGTACTAAGAAAATATATTATTTATTATTTTTTCCTTATGTAGAACCACATCTCTGTCCACCTGTAACCTGAAAGAAGCAAGCTTGAACAAAGTGAATATAAATGGAGAACAAAGACTTGTGCATTCCAACAGATGCCCCACAGTGATCATAACTCCAAACTAGCAACAAAAACGTAATCCTTCAATACAAATTGGTCCTTTAAGCCAGAGTGATGATTACTGTGGATGAAAACGGTTCCATCAGACAGAGACTTCAGACCAGATGATGTTTGACCCCGCCACCAAAAGAATCCTTCTGTCTGGCTAAAGGAATATGAGGATGATTTTCCACCTCCAGTAATATTTGACCAACCCATTCATCATTTCTTGGGAATGAAAGATAGTGGAAGATCTTATGAGAGATCCGCCGAGATGACGCCTCTCCCCCAGCGCTCCATTCCCCACAACTGGAGCAAAGAAGGCATGGAAGGAATGCCTTCAGCCTCAGCAAATGTTCCCCTCTATGAGAGCACCCCAACACCATCCCAGCATACCTCGCCCATGTTAGAAATTCTTCAGCAGCTGCAGGAGGTTAACAGGAGGTTACGTCAGACTGTTTTGGATATGCAATGTCGAATGGACAAGAGTGATGCCGTCACCTCATCATTCTCTGCAATTAGTACTAGAATATTCTCCCAGTGTCAGAATGAAGCAAACTGAAGCTGTACCTCAGTCTGTCCATCAGTCAGCTATTGAAGATGAGGAGGAAGACTGGCCACCACCACCTCCCCCTGTGACATCAGATGAGAGACCAAACCAGCCCAATCCTGAACACAGAGTCATAGATGTCCTGGAGGAGCTAAAGGAATGCATTCTCAAACTAGAATTGAAGAAGTCATCTTCTCCATCCACACCAAACTATCAACAGCCAGATGATGACACAGGACAGTCAGAGTCATGGTCAGATCCTAGTAATACTGCTGTACCTCCATTGCCACCTTAGAGATACTGCAGCTTCACTGATGCATGACCACATAGCCAGGAGAGATCGAATAGAGGCCCTAAGCCTTCAATCCCAGACATCACATGTGATTACCCCAGAGAATTTGCAAGACTGCAAATATCCTTGGAGAATATCCTCCCTCCTGATGCAACTGAGAGGTTCAAATACCAAATTCTGCTGGACATCTTCAAATTTGAAGAAGCCCTGTTAATCGCTGACTCTTACAGTAACTCTCTGTAACCCTACTCAGACACCATGGCCTCTCTCTCATTCAGCACTATGGCCAGCCTCACCAACTGGCTTTAAGGAGAATCGCAGAGTTGATGGATGGGCCCATTATCCGATCAGGAGATTCTATGGGATTCCGTAAATTTGCACTGAGAGCTAGAGCGCTGGTTGGAATGCTAGAACAGCTAAAGCAGGAAGGAGTCATTGAACTTCATTGCGGATCACATGTGGCCAGACTAAGCAGTAAGTTGCCCCAGGATCTCAGAGCTAACTTCAGGCGATACCTTCATTCATTAAAGAGAGGAGTTCCCTCTCTTTTAGACTTTGCAGAGTGATTGGAATATGAGCTACAGATCCAAGAAGGTGGAGATGCATTTGATCGGACTAACAATGAGGCAGCTAAAAGGCAAAGAGACCACATGAAAGATGGTAAAGGAAGAAACAGACCAATGATTGTGCTCTTGGGCCCTACCCAAACTACATCAGAAGCATCTTCTGTAACAAAGCCCCCTTTTGCAGTTACCTGAGAAGTCCAGACTGTACTGCCCTTACTGCTGTAATAACCTGCACAATATTGATGACTGTTCTAATTTCTCTCATCTTACTAAGCAGCAGCAGAAACAGTGGGTGATAAACAACAGCCGCTGTTGGAGATTGGCCGCAGCCACCAAGCAGCACAGTGTCGTCTAAGAGTCAGCTGTAGCATCTGCAAAGGCAAGCATCTGAATGCTCTTCATGATGTAAACACCAAAACAGGAGAACAGTCAAAAAGGGAGAAACTAAGTGCTGAAAAACTTTGTAGACTTGTGAATTCCTCTACTGACATTCTTTATTTAGACAGAAAGGCTGGATTCAACCAAGTCCTTCTCAAAGTCAGTAAAGTTCTCCTGCGTAACGGCAGTCATACCCTCAAAACGTACACTATCCTAGATGATGGATCAGAGCGAACCATTCTTCTCCAGGAGGCAGCTATGATGTTAAAACTCCAGGGTCCCTCAGAGAGCCTTACACTAAGAACAGTGCGACAAGACCTACGAGTGATACAAGGTTCTTCTGTGTCCTTCACTATCTCACCAGCCAGCCAACCTGAGAGATTCTATAAGTTCGGGGGAGCTTTCACTGCAGCTCAGTTGGGTCTAGCAGAGCACACATACCTGGTGGAATGATTGCAGCGCAAATACAGATACCTGTGAAAATTGCCCTTGCCAGAGATCAAATGTGCCCAACCTCTTCTTCTCATTGGATCAGACTTTACCACACTTAATAAGTCCAATCCAACCAGTAAGATTAGGACCACCTGGAGGGCCCGTGGCAATAAAGACCAGACTTGGCTGGACACTTCAAGGTGTGAACAAGGACAAAATAAGGACACTTCCCTACTAAGTGCTTACCACTGCGAAATAGAACACAGACATGCTTGTTCATGGCAAAACACTGTCTCCATCAGCTGAACTGCATCACAATGTGGAAAAGCTTTGGCAGCTCGGCATCTTGCCATACAAGAATGAGAAGTTGGTGACCAGGTCTTGACAGGATCAGCTAGCAATGGAAATTTTGCAGACGAAGACAGTTTGAGTGAACATAAATGGAGTAAAGCAATATGCCACACCTTTACTAAGGGTGAAGTCCATGCCCACTTTGTCTGCCTCACCAACTTCAGTCCTTGCTAACCTAAGGAGTACAGAAAAGCACCTCATTCAGGATCCAGACAGTGCCACAGCATACAACTCAGAAATTCAGAAACTTGAACAGGCAGGATATGCCACAAAAGTGAGTCAAGAAGTGTTGGAGTCATTTAGAGGGTCATGGTTCATCCGCATCATATGGTGACTCACAATGAGAAAAACAGAACTGTGTTCAAATGCTCCTTCACCCGTCAAGGAAACAATTTGATTGAACTGCTCCCGCTTGGTCCCAGTTTGAGCTCTTCCCTGGTAGGCATCCTGCTGCGATTCAGTGAACATTCCACAGCTGTCAGAGGTGACATTAAAGGTATGTTTCATCAGGTGAGGCTACTCACTGAGGACAGACCACTCTTACGGTCCCTGTGGCATGATATGCAGAGAGACAACCCTCCTAGTGTGTTCGAATGGCAAGTCTTGCCATTTGGGACAACTTGCTCCCCATGCTGTGCAAAATATGCACTTCAGAGGCACATCACTGATCACAGTCAAGAACAAGAAGAGGTGCGTGATGCTGTCAAAAGACACTTTTATATGGACAATTGGCTCCAGAGCTTCTTTTCCTCTGAAGCAGCTAAAGCATTGGTCAACAAGTTGAGAGAGCTACTGGCTAGTGGAGGCTTTGAATTAAGGCAATGGGCAAGTGACTTCCCGGATGTCATAAGGCACCTTCCCCCAAAAATTCTGTCGCAAGATAGTGACCAGTGGCTCAACCAAAGTCAAATGGATCCGCAAGAACCTGCTCTGGGACTGTGCTGGAGGTGTGGTTCAGACACATCGACATACAAGTCCCATCTGCAAGAAGCAAGCCCTAGAACCATGAGGAATATCTACAGGGTGCTGGCCAGCCAGTATGACCCACAAGAAGTCCACATCTTCTGTGATGATTCAGAGCGGGCCTACGGGTGTGTTGGATATTTATGTTCTGAGCATCCACGTGGTCAAGTTGAAGTGTCATTCATGACTGCCTGATCGCGAGTAGCTCCCAAGAAACAGCTTTCAATGCCCAGGCTGGAGCTGTGTGCTGCTCTTACTGCCGTTCAACTTGCCCAAGTGTTGCAGAAGAAACTAACATTGAACATCGCTCAAGTTATTCTGTGGACAGACTCTACTGTTCTTAACTAGCTCCAGTCTGATTCCTGTCACTTCAAGGTATCCGTAGGGACACAGGTTGCTGAAATTCAGAAGCTGACTAATAACAGAGACTGCTGTTATATTGACTCCTTGAACAACCCAGTTGATGACATTACAAGGGGGAAGACCCTACTGGAACTGGCAGGTGGCTCTCACCTAAAGACTGGCCAAATACCCCAACTATCCCCAGAAAGGAGGATTCAGAAGAACTACGAAAACCTCTTTCTTGACTCAATATTGTCACAAACACCTGCCCCTCCCCTCCTGACCCCAAAGAGTTCCACTGTTTTACAGACCTTGTGAAGGCCACTGTAGAATACATACACAAAGCAATCCCATCTGATTCACAAGGGCCTACAGCTGAAACTTATCAGAAAGCAGAATTGGAGATCCTAAAAGCTGAAGCTAAAAGCCGTGAAGCTGTTCGGAAAGAGCAGCGTGCCTGTCGGGAATGTCAGAGATGGAGAGCCCACCCCAGTCGTTCCTCAGATGGCAGATCTACCTCCTGCCTGCCTTCACTTGCAATGCCCTGCATTCTTCTCTACTGGAGTGGACTGCTTTTGCCCCTTCTTAGTCAAAATAGGTCGCCGCAATGAAAAGAGATGGGGGATCCTATTTAAATGTTTAACTACAAGAGCAGTACACATTGAAGTCTTGACAAATCTAGACACAGACTCCTTTCTAATGGCCCTGAGGAAGTTTGTTTCTCACAGGAGCAAGCCTGCTGAAATTACTGTCCGACCAAGGGACTAATTTTAAAGTGGGTGAGCGAGAACTCCATGACGCTTTCAAAGTCATGCACCCTTCATTGAAACTCACCTGGCTGAGCACCAGATCAAGTTTCTCTTCAACCTTCCTAATACACCGCACTTTGGAGGTACCTGGGAAAGGGAAATCCATTCCATAAAGACAGCCTTAAATGCCACCCTCAATTCAGAGGCTGTGACTCAACACCATCCTCATCGAAATCAAAGGGATTCTGAATTCCAAGCCCCTAGGTTATGTTTCCTCTGATGTGGCTGATCCAGACCTAGTTACCCCAAATCTTCTATTAATGGGGCGCAAATTTGTGGAACAAATTTGGGGGCAGCTGTTGGAAAGTGCAAGCCAGTCCAGTAGAGGGCACTAATATACTGTTATTGTATAACTGCCTGAATTACTTGTGTTCTCAGACGGAAGTTGTTTTTAGTTTGTAGTGGAGCGGCAGACAGAAGGAAACCAGCTCGTTAAGTGTTGTTCATACTCTTCAATGTTCATACTGTTAAATCTTGCTTTGGTGGATTTGTGCATGTAGAAAACTGTGAGTATCATTATGTTTATGTGACACTCACAAAATAAGTTTTGTTGAGATTATTACTTTTTGTTTCCTTTCCTTTTATTGCAATAGTATTTTATTTTATTCTGATTTATCTAATTGAATGAAAAGCACATAATGACATGTTTTTCAAAAAATGGACACAGGGTGGCAGTAGCTGCAAGTAGCGTCACACTGGGGCATTTAGCGATGCAGAGCAAGATGAGCTCATAATCCGAGTGAATGGAGAATGAGCAACTGTTGTCCTGCGTCACTGATTTTCTGTGTAATATTTATAATATTTTCAGGTTAGTTACACACCTTTTATGTGACTACAAATGTTTATAAGCTAATATGAATCCCCGGTGATGTATGCTCTGTAAGCTAAAAGTATGTCAAAGGTGTAAACCGTTAAGTTTAACAGTACACAGTTGAGAGAATGGCGGCCGACGTCCTCAGATTGTTTATTTTATTTGTTCCTTACGGCTCCGGGGCAGTTGTGGGTTATTTAAGTGTGTGTGAAAAACAGCTATGTATGTTGTCCAATGTTAAGAAGATAAAAAGTTAATGTGAATGTACAGCGTACGACCAGTTACGGCTGCGGCCTTGTTTAAGGGCGCATGCATGTTAGTATTACAATTTACAATAATATAATAATATAATATAATAATAATATTACAATACAACTTAGTTCATAGAACTGAGCGCCAAGTTATGAGGCAGATGCTTATTATTAAAGTTTGTTTTCCTATAGTCTGAATGTAATACAGCTTAAATGCAAATGAGAATTATTCTGTTATATAAAGTGAATACTTATAAAATGTACAGTTATTACAAAAATACTCTTTTAATAAGAGGACAAAGATGACAGTTGTTTAAAGGAAGAAGTGCAGACATGATTGAGGATAGACCAAAAATGGGATTTAAAAGGAAAATGTTTGTTTTTGGTTTCATACAAACTTTAATAAGTTAATGTTTGGAAAATATGTGAGGATACATCTATGTGAAAACAGACCTTTGAAGAATATATGGCTTCATGTTATCCAAATGTGGATATCACCTGTGCTTCAATGCAAAACAGACAAAAATAACAGAAAATAATTCATGATTGCAGAAACAAAGTTAAAATGAAGTTAAAAATAAAGAGAATCCGAGTGAATGGAGAATGAGCAACTGTTGTCCTGCGTCACTGATTTTCTGTGTAATATTTATAATATTTTCAGAGAACTCCTGTCAGAGGATTATCTATATATCTGCCAGCGGAGACCTAGCCGGGACCCGCTACATTTATACATTATATGTATATGTTTCTTGAGGATGAGCAACTTCATCGTGCATTCAGGCCATTTACTGTTCACCGCTGGATGACTGCATTTTATGTTTACCGTCAGTTTGCGATGTATACAGTTAATACTTGAGCTCAGTTTTCACTGAGGTGAAAACTTTTGAACAGGATGAAGATGTCCAAATTTTTCTTATTTTATTGCAATATCATTGCTTTTCATTTAGTACTGCCCTCCGAAAGCAACAGAAGATACTTGCATGTTTCCCAGAAGAAAAAAATAAGTACAATTGACCTTGATATTCAAATTCAAAAGTTTTCACCCCCCAGATCTTAATGCATCCTGTTTCCCTCAGTTGTCCCTCAGTTGTCCCTCAGTTGTCCTCAGTGTGATAAAATGGATCTGAAAATCATACAGTCACTGCTGGAAAGGGTTCAAATATGCAACAAATGCTTAAAAACTTAAGAATCAGTTTAACTGCTCAGAACAAACAAGGAACTCACGAACAACCATCACAAAACAAAAAACAAAAAAAACAGTCATAGATCATCCAGATAACCACACACAGTATTAAGAACCAATGGTTCACATACTTTTGAATGGGGCCACTTGAATAAATTCAGCTTTTTTTTTTCTTTTTTTCTTGTGAATTATACGTAAACATCTTGTATGTAAAATATCTTACTCAGGACAGTACTGAACAAAAAATAAAATAAAAATAACATGCAAAAATAAAAGTAAAAGCCCCAGTAAATCAATACTATTGGTCACCTTTACGTCTGTCTGTCTGTCTGTGGCTTTTGCAAAAATTTAATCAATGAGGAGTATTCAAAAGAGCTTGTGACTACACCTCGTAAGTCTACTGACTCCTCAAACTGTTGGTCAAACCTCACAATTCCACCCACTTCTAAAGTGAATCAAGTGCCGTGCGCAGTTTGGACTGTCTCTGCTTTTTTTTTTTTTTTGCAATGCAATGCAAAGGTAAACTGGATCTTTGAAGTACAGCATTTTAAATGTATAAAACAATATAGGCTATGATTTATGTATTTGAGACTGGAGAAGAGTGTCTAGCATTTGCTGTCAAGTCATAACCAATTCGTTCTTGAATAGGCTATATTAATAATATAATGACACATGCAAGTATATGATCATATAAAGCCACAACATCAACTCAGCAACAGAGCATCATAGCCTCTAATATTTGGATGGCCTCTATTTCTATTATTTGTTTGAGGCAGTGTACTGACCAGCTACCTAGCAACTATGTATGACACCTACCAAGTACTTAATAATATCCTCCTAGCAGCCACCCAGAACACCCTAGCACCTGGAGGAGCACCCACACAGACACAGAGAGAACATGCAAACTATACAAAGTCCTCCTGGCTCAAGTGCCTGCTTGCCAGCAACAGTGCTAATCTATTATTATGTTCCACAAAATATAGAAAATCATCCAGGTTTGGAATTAAAAGAAAGTGAGTAATGATAATATTTCTGGGGTGAACTATCCCTTTAAGACGGATTTGTTTTGTCACTAGCCTATCCACTTTACTTTTCAACATGAAAGTAAGCTACTTCCTGTGATTGTGAAAGACTTACGATTAATTTGCCCATTTAGGTAAATAACTAGAAGGATAAAAAAAAGTGCAGTACAAAGTGAAACTGTTTGTGCTACGAACAAGTTAAAATAATATTAAAACAAATACAGTTTGTGACATCAAGAAGTATAACAGTAAAGTTAAACAGGAAGTATAAAAAAAAAAATAATAATAAAAAAAAAAAAACTGGAAGCACCTGACATCAGAAGCTTGCACATTTGAGTTAAATGTCTCTCATTTCTGAGTTAAATGTCTCTCTCTCTCTCTCTCTCTCTCTCTCTCTCTTTTGAGTAATCTTGTTGTATTTCACTTGTTTGGACATGGAGGCAGAGGACATGATGTGATAGAGGATGTTGGAACATCATCTAGTGGTTGATCTCACAAACTTATCTGTGGTGATCCAGTAGCAGAAGAAACCTTTCATCTTGTTCAGTATAATCAAGCAGCAAACACAGACTTTAATGCACCTCACCACAATACCACCCCCCGAAGTGTTTGCCCACAATCTTTTTTTTTTTTATATATATCTAAAATGAATGACTAACCTCAAACATTGCGCATTGGGAGTTTAAAAAGAAATGTGTAAGTGGGTGTATTATTAAACAAATGATCTGGTACTCCTTCTCCGTCTGCCCCGTTAAATAAATGCATTATCTGGGTATGTCAAGTGCTCTTCTTCTTGTTTTTTTTTTTTCAGTGTGAACGCAGTACTTGTACTATTCTACTACAAAATGGCTTAGAATTGTGCATAAGTATGTGAATTGGGATACACAACATGGCTACACATGCTTCGTAGTTATAAACACTTACGCAGATGTGGTTTACAACTATGCATCAGACTTCCTCTCTGACAGACAGACAGGCACAACTGCACATATGATATGTCATAATTCTCATCATAAGTACTTTAAGGAATTCTACCTCAAGGTTTTTTTTGTTGTTGTTGTTGTTTTTTAAAAAACATTTGGAGTATTTGTAACTGTGAAAGTTTTTTTTTCAATATAATACTTCAAACACATAGTACAATCAGGACAATACATGAATTAAAAACCCTTTATTAAAAAACACTAAAAAACAAAAAAGCAAAACTTAAAATACACTTAAACTAAAAATACAGTTTCTTCAAGAAAGATTTCAAAAAGTCAACTGAAAATGAACGCTTTTTTAAACACTTTTTAACCCCTGATGCAAATACAAACAGTGGGTTTATTTAAAATTGCTGATGAAATCATTCATATCACAACTATTCTTGGTATCATTTGCAAATCTTCTATATTAGCAATATACACGCACAAGGAAGAACATCTTAGCAACAGTGTCAAATTCTGCATTCTCCTACTTAACATACATCATTATTGTCAATCAAAATTGTCAAAAAACAGAACAAAGACAACTTTCTAGATAAATTTGATACATTCAATAAAAACGGGAACTTAGGAATGGCAAAAATATGAGCTCTGAATGAAAATAATTCTCTGGTGGAATCCGTTTGCTCTATGCAATTTGTGTAGAGGAATACTCAGAAGATCTGGAGAAGACTGAGCTTCTGCGTTCAGATAACTGTCGAGAGAAATTTGTGCATTGGCTGAAGCACAATGGAAACTGCTCTTTTAGGACTTTAAGAACTGCTCCTCTGAACTTCTGTCCGGCAAAGGCATAGATGATAGGGTTGAGGCAACAGTGGCTTAAGGCGATAGTTTCCACCCACTGCATGGCAAGGCTCAAATTACTATGCATTTCACAATTATACATGTAGCCTTTCCTCTGCAGGAACATGAGAAACATGACAATGTTGTATGGAGTCCAGAAGAGGAAATAAACTGCCACCACAGCCAGGATGAGTCTGATGACTTTGTGCCTTTTTTGTGATTTTATGCTGAGCAGAGTGGGGATGATCCGGGAATAGCAAAAGCTCATAATAATCAGAGGGATAATCAAGCTTAGGAAGTTCATCTGAAGGTAAGTAAATGACATCCAGGCTGTACCTCCAGGAAAATCTGATCCACAGGCAGTTTTGCCTCTTGTCTTATCCTCTTCGGCAAAAATAATATTAGGAAGGGATGCAAGCAGACTGAGTATCCATACAAATGAGGCGAGAATCAAACCCATTTTTGAAGACCGATTTCTGGAAAAGATACTGTGGGCATGGACGATGACGACATAGCGATCCAGTGTCATAAGGACCATGAAGAAGATGCTGCCATAGAGACCTATCATGAACAGACCTGTTATGGTATGACACATGAATTTGCCGAAAATCCACTCGTCTATGGCACCATGAGCCCAAAAAGGGAGTGACACAAGAAAGAGTAGGTCAGATAGGGCTAGGTTGAAGAGGCACACATCTGTCATATTGGATTTTTGACGGTATCTGATCAGGACCCACACTACCAGGCCGTTTCCAATGAAGCCAATGATGAAAACTATGCTGTACAGGGTGGGGAGGAAAACCTCACTGAAGGCCTTTGTGTTGCCATTATTGCATGGTGTTCCGGAAATGACTTCTTTGGAATTATAGTAGTCTTCATAGCTTTCTGACACTGTATTTTGGAGGGCACACAAAGAACACAATGATAAATATATAATATATAACATACTTATAAAATATATGATATATTTATAATATAGTATGTGTATAATATTCTTAATAATATATTCTGAAACCTTAACATTGGTTCAACATTTCTTTAGTTTTAAAGGTAGTCAAAATGAAATGACACCACAAGCAGGAACTCATAACAAACTTGAATTTTAGTTTGTGTTTTCATGACATCTACTGGCCAGAGTAGGTATGATCTCCTTTCAGTATCGTACGTGGTGCAAACCGACGGTTTAAGTGTCTAGTCAGAATGTAATACTTTTTCATGTTTAAATACCTATCATAATGCTGTTTATTTATTTATTTATTTTTTTTAATAAATAACGGTTTTTGACATTTTAATTAATGTTGTGACAAAAATCACAATAATAATAAAAAATCTAATGTCATCATTATAATTAAGAGCAACTTTATTATTATTATTATTATTTATTTATTTTTATTTTTTTAATGTAGCATAATTACACTGAATAGACTGTACGACCTACCAGCAGTCCCTGAGTCCTCTGTCATGTCTCTTGGTAATGATAGCTGAATCTGTGAAATTTGTGTGATCTTGTCCGTCAAAAAGCTTTTACAAAGCACAGGAGATGCTATTTCCTGAACCTCCCACAGGCGGGACTTCTCACTAAAAAGCTACGTAGCCTATATGTAGTTACACTTCAATGGCATTAAAAAAGTTCACACTGCTGTTTGTATCATTAAATTCATTTATTTGAAATGTGGATGTAAGTGCAATATGCCTAGACACACACACACACACAGAGAGAGAGAGAGAGATTCTGCATTTTTACATTTTTAATAAAACATTGTTTAGTATGTTTTTAAAGCTATTTTAAATATGAGGGGGACTCATGAAATGTCCTCATATGTTTACGTCGTAATACCAGTGTAATACGTCATTATACAAATTTGTGTCCTTTTAAATCACAAATATACACAAGTATATATATATATATATATATATATATATATATATATACAGTGGCGAGCGGTGCGAGACGCTCGCGTTGTCAGTGTTAATTGACTCATTTGCTTGCTCATGACAAATAGCAACACAACGAAAAGTCTTTCTAATATGTTGGACCTTTTTATTGAGAGTAGCCCATATTCACCTGTTGAGACGTGCCTTTGCCTTCACAAGCAAGCTATTGATCTGTTGCAGGACAATAGGTGTGATTTTGCGGGACGATGCGGGACATGTGTGAGACAGATAAATTTACTACTATTATGTGGATATTGATTTACATTCGTTGGCAAACTTGGCCGATTTATTTATTTTTTTTTCTGCCGGTGGGTGCCCAGTGCCCACACTATAATGTTGCGCTTCTGGCAACATTACATCCTGGAGAGAAGACAATTCTAGATTCACGAGTGCACATGCAGGAGGATGACAAAGTTTGAGCACGCACATGTAATAATCTGAGCGAGAGCGTGTCAAGATTTGCGCGAGAAGGATCCGCCTGTGAGCGGAGAGATTCCTGCTTGCGCATTTGATGCGCTCTCGCGTACAATAATGCGCTCTCGACATTTATCAGTATAATAACGCCATAGAAACCCCCTTAAATTAACTATTAACGTGAGAAGAAAGTCATGCATGAAAATTGCAATCATTTTTTTTATTGGTTAAAATGAATGGAGAATATCTCGTGTTTTCTGTAGGTGCTCGACCACTTCCGTGGTTGGCGCTTGAGCATCCACGGCATCCCCGCATATTCGTTGGAAATATTTGCCATCGGGATGGATTATTATAACATGCTTTAATTTGGGCAGCTCTTGAGGTTCTTATCCAGAGATGAAATCAAGCTGTGTTTATCGACTTTGCCGAGGCCCGCACTTATTCGCTGTCCATCAGCAGGAAAACCTCTCTTTACAATTGCGTTCGTTGGTTATTTTTAGCTAGAACATGACGGCTGCACATATACATTTTTAATTGCCAGTTTTTATATTTCCTACTGTGGTATTGTAATTTCAGGAATGAAAAAGAATAATATATATATAATATATATAATAGTATATATATATATATATATACAGTACAGTCCAAAAGTTTGGAACCACTAAGATTTTAAAAGAAGTTTCGTCTGCTCACCAAGGCTACATTTATTTAATTAAAAATACAGTAAAAAACATTAATATTGTGAAATATTATTACAATTTAAAATAACTGTTTTCTATTTGAATATATTTCACAAAGTAATTTATTCCTGTGATGGCAAAGCTGAATTTTCAGCATCATTACTCCAGTCTTCAGTGTCACATGATCCTTCAGAAATCATTCTAATATGCTGATCTGCTGCTCAAGAAACATTTAATGTGTACAATTGTACAAAATATTTGTGTACAATATTTTTTTTCAGGATTATTTGATGAATAGAAAGTTCAAAAGAACAGTGTTTATCTGCAATCTAATCTTTTGTAACATTATAAATGTCTTTACTGCCACTTTTGATTGATTTAATGCATCCTTGCTGAATAAAAGTATTCATTTCTTTAATTTCTTTTCAAAAAAATAAAAATTCTTACTGACCCCAAACTTTTGAACGGTAGTGTATAATGCTACAGAAGCTTTGTATTTCAGATAAATGCTGTTCTTTTGAACTTTCTATTCATCAAGGAATCCTGAAAAAAAAGTACACAACTGTTTTCAACATTGAAAATAATCATAAATGTTTATTGAGCAGCAAATCAGCATATTAGAATGATTTCTGAAGGATCATGTGACACTGAAGACTGGAGTAACGATGCTGAAAATTCAGCTTTGCATCACAGGAATAAATTACTTTGTCAAATATATTTAAATAGTACACAGTTATTTTAAATTGTAATAATATTTCACAATATTACTGTTTTTTACTGTATTTTTAATTAAATAAATGTAGCCTTGGTGAGCAGACGAAACTTCTTTTAAAAACATTAAAAATCTTAGTGGTTCCAAACTTTTGGACTGTACTGTACATATATATATATATATATATATATATATATATATATATATATATATATATATATATATAAGTGGCGTGCAGTCCATATGCTCTGCATTTGCAGCAGCTTTTGCACCCTCATGCTTTTGTTATGGAGTTGTCATCATTGTAGCACGTTCTCATTGGTTTGCTGGTCTATGGCGTTTTTCATTAGCAGGATAAGCTGTGAGCAGATTCCTCGGCGAAGAGGAAAAATTAGCTTCTGCCAGATCCCGATCACCAAAAATCACATTGTATTTGATACAAAACTAACTAATTTTAATTTATTATAGCCTTCTTATATTTATTATAATTACATGTTTTTTTTAATTTATAATAGGCTACTAATTATGTTATAATTATTTTTAATTATTAGTTTAAAAAATACTTCTGGCATACATTTAAATTGACGCCATGTTGTTTTTTATTTGTCTGATTTAGATCTGTGTCCTAAACTGATTCATTTAAAGGTGAAGTATGTTGTTTGTGTCACACTTAGCAGCACCTTGCAGATTACAAAAATACAGCAAATTTTGCAAACGCACCTTTCGCAATGTCACGCCTCCATCGACTCAAACATCACACAAGCTCTTACAGATCTACATAAGGACTCTTCAATTTCCATATATGGTTTGAGTGCTCTGAACCATATATTTCCATAATTTTCAAAATATTTATGAAGTTCCTATTTAGAAGTAGTTTGGGCATTAATATTAATATATGATATGATTTCAACCTCTAAAACCCACATAAAATACATACAGTAAGAAGGGTGTGTGTTATAGTTTGGCACTGCATCATGAATGAAGAATCTATTGCTATTTATCTATTGTTCACTTCACACATTCACCAACACCTCCTGCAATTCCCCTCCAACCCCTCCTGCTATTCAATCTGCACTTAAGGTCTGTGTGGAGGGCATGAGCTGAGTTTTCAAATAACAGATGACTAGAAAAGCTTCAGGCTCAGACAGTGTTTCACCTGCTTGTTTAAAAGTCTGCACTGACCAACTGGCCCTCATCTTCACACAGGTCTTTAACAGATCACTGAAGCAGTAACGTTCCTTGCTGCTTCAAACTCTCTACCATCATTCTGGTTCCCAAAAAAACAAAATCATTGGACTTAATGACTACAGACCTGTCACTCTCATGTCTGTGGTCTTGAAGTCATTTGAGAGACTGGTTTTGGCCTACCTGAAGGACATCACTGGAATGACTCCAAAGACATATGCCTGTAAGTGCAATACCAAAATCTATGTAAATTTAGTTGATATTTATTTATTTATTCATTCATAATACTGTAAATGTTCATAATCTGTAAATATGTTTATTATGATTAAACCTAACTGTGTCTTCATACTTTTTATATTTTTTGTTCTTAAATTTATTACTATATTTCTTGTTGTTGTATTGTATTTGTACATGTGCACTGGAAGCTTCCAGTTATTGCTGCCATTCCTAACTGCCTGTTTTCTTCTTCAACTCAAATTTATAATCTATTATTTTTCTCTTTTTACAGCGGGTGAACATATCCCAGACATTATTCTAAATAAAAAACAATCGGATTGCCTTGATATCCCTAGTTTTATCTGACTTCCCGAACATCCACTACTAGCTTTAGCCTGTTAGCATTAGTAGCGTGGTCTCACGGTCGCTTGTATGGTTTACACTCTTCTCACTCAAAAAAGTTATTGTTCATCTGTTCTAATGGCGAATGTATTGGATGTGTCTCTACCTATGTGCAGGTGAGGACACGTTCGAGCTGCACATGGTGCAGTTAGAGCTGGAGTCCGTGGAGAAGCAGATCTGCGACCTGCTAGAGAACCAGGCCGAGCTACGTGAATGGCAAATACCGCTGGAAACATCTCGGGCTGACACCCCTTACAAAAGATTACTGCAGTTTTACATATAGAAAAAAACTGCAATATTGCAGTATAGCTGCAATACAACTGCAGTTTTACTGCTATTGAACTTCAATGTACTGCAGTTGTACTCTGATTATACTTCGTTATACTGAAAATCTATGGTTGTGCTTAATTATACTGCAGTTATACTACTTTGTACTGCAGTGTTACTGCAGTAGTACTTCAATATACTGCAGTTCTTTTTTGTAAGGGTCACAAATCCACATAAGTTTATAGTGTGGTATTAATCCTCCAGTTTCCTCAACTCCGTATGTTCCTTGGCACAGGGCTCGAGCACCCAGAATGCGTTCTTCCCAGCCCTCTTTCACTCCAGCACCAACACACCATAGACCATGGGTGCTTCGACAGCATAAGGCATGAGCAAGGTTGTGGATGAGGACCTCTCCCTTCTGCCGCCCCCGGTCTTCATGATCTTCACCTGGAACCTCTTCTCCACTCTCCGCGAGAAGGAACGCAACGCTGTGACATCCGTCACATCCACGCTACTCCAGCTAAAGGTAAGGTGCACATTCACTGCTTTCCTGGTGCTCCTGTTCTCGATGTCTTTGCGCAATTACCCAATGATCCTGACTGGTGACGAGAGCTTCGTAGCTGTAGTGCTGCATGCGGGGGTGAACAACATCAGGCTGCGGCAGATAGAGGTTCTGAAGCAGGACTTCAGGAGCCTGATCGAGACGGTACGCAGCGCATTGCCCGTGACAAAGATCATTGTGTCCGGACAATTCCGAGGTACTGTCGAGGACAAGACAGGTTTAGTAGATTATTTGCTTTAAATTAATTACTTGGTGTAATGAACAGAAGCTGCTCTTTGTAAATATTTGGAATATTGTCTGGGAGCGACCTAGGCTCTTCCGTGCTGATGGCCTGCACCCCAGCAGAACCTGAGCAGATCTTCTGTCGGACAACATCTCCAAGATGTTACACAATGTATGACCAGTAAGTCAAACCTCAAATCACTGTCTTTGTTCTACCCTCTTAATTGATATAAATAAGTGAGTCTAGTACATTCTATAGAAACTGTGTCTACTCCCCGAATAGTGAGGTCAAACAATAAATCTATACTTACAGTTACATTTCTGGTTTCAAAAACATTTCAAATCAATTCTCATTCAATCTGGCATCCCAGCAGACCACTTTTTCAGTCACTCATTCTGCAGAGGAGCAGCAACCACAGCTGCCCAAAAAGATCTCTCGCAGCAACAGATCAGAGCACTTGGACGCTGATCATCAGAAGCCTTCAAGAGTTCCATCAGGTCCAACCACTTCCATATCAGGAAAGCTCATCAAACCCTGATTAGCTAATTGACCTATTGGCATCAACTGCCACCACTTTTCCTCATTCCTCTCAAAGAAATTAACTTTCCTCAAGTTCATTTCTTTGAACTTAGCATATAGGACATTGCAAGCCACCTATTGCACCTCCAGCCATTTTTGCAACATCACAGAGAATGCGGTAAAGTGGACATAAGGATTTTGTAGTATAGGTACTACTCTAACGAAATAAAAAAAAAAAAAAAATCACTGTACCAATTGTTTTTAATGAACCATTGAACTTGTCATATGAAAAAAATGCACACTGAGCCATATTTTCACTGACCCATGAATGAGATGTCAAATCGACCGGATGTTGTGACTCAAACTGCAAAAAGCCTTTAAATATCACCCTGGGTACTGTCTAGCCATGCCCTTGGCAACCATGTCCATAGGGCAAGACTTATGCATAGTCATTCTAGGCACGTGCTGCTCGCACGTCCAGGAGTGGCCTAGACTCAGCCTCAGACGTCACGCCCAAGGACTGCTGGGTGAACGCCTGATGCATATTTTGAAGTCGTCTTCTGGTTGGTTGAATTTTACATAATGTCCAAGAGAAGTGTGTCCACCTGGAAACAAATGCATTGGCGCAAAAACACGGTCGAATGTACTAACAGTGAAATTAACGAGAGAATGTACATAACGCTCAGGAAGAAGCCAGTCGTCTTTGAGCCGCGCAATGCCAGCTGTATGGGACGGGATCATCCACGTTTCTACCAGGTATATAAGGTTCCCATACGATGCAGTTGACCAAACATTAAAGCACAATTTGCAGCGATAGCCAGTTTTCCTAATGTAATCGGAGCGAACTGCACACACATTGCTATAAAGGCGCCATCTGAAGAAGAATTTGCATATGTGAATTGGAAACATTTCCATTAAATAAATGTGCAGATAATATGTGATGCACAAATGCGCCTAACAAATATTGTGGCAAGATGGCCTGGGTCAACCCATGATTCATGCATCCTTACAAATATCATGGTTGGGATGAGGCTCCAAGCTGGCAGGGTGCACGATGAATAGCTTCTTGGTGAGTGATGCATTTAAAGTTATGCTTCTTTCTAATTATTATTTTTTTTATTATTTAACTGCCCGTCAGGAGACCGCGGTTATTCACTAAAGACGTGGCTGTTAACCCTCCTCACCAACCCACAAACTGACCAAGAGCGCAGATACAATGATTTTTTTGTAAAAATTTTTTTTTAAATGAAACTTTCATATATTCTAGATTCCCTACATGTAAAGTAAAACATTTTCAACTTTTTTTTATTTATTTTTTTTAAATTTTGATGATTAGAGCATACAGCTCATGAAAGTCCAAAATCCAGTATCTCAAAATATTAGAATATTAGAATCATTAATAACTTCAGAAACTTCCCACTAGACTTCAAGCAGCTTGGATTCTGTGCCTCTCCAATCTTCCTTCAGACTCTGGGACCATGATTTCAACATGAAATGCAAAATTTACTTTTACTTTACTTTGACTTTCGACCACTGTTCACTGTCCAGTCCTTTTCCTGAAGATGTCTGAGTGTGGTGACTCTTGATGCGCTGACTCCGGCTTCATTTGACTCATTGTGAAGCTCTCCCAAGTGACTGAATTGGCTTTACTTGACAGTATTCTCAAGCTTGTGGTCATCCCTGTTGCTTGTGCACCTTTGCCTACCCAGTTTCTTCCTTCTAGTCAACTTTGCATTTAATATGCTTTGATACATCACTCTGTAAACAGCCACCACATTCAGTAATGACCATCTGTGACTTACTCTCTTTGTGGAGGGTGTCAATTATTGTCTCCTGGACCATTGCCAAGTTAGCAGTCTTCCCCATTAGTGTGGTTTCAAAGAACAAGAGATACCCAGAATTTATACTGTAGGGATGGTCATTTAATGAAACTTAAATGTAAATATTCTAATATTTTGAGATACAGGATTTTGGACTTTCATTAGTTATACGCTCTAATCAACAAATAAAAAATAATAATAATAAAAAAAACTTTTGAAATGTTTTACTTTACATGTAGGGAATCTAGTATAAATTAAAGTTTCATTTTTTAAAATAATTTACAATAAAAAAATGAACTTTTTCACGATATTCTAATTATATGACCAGCACCTGTAGGTACAGCTACAATAAACTTCATAACCCAAACTGCAAATGCTCTGCCTCAGATGCCTCAGGGGAAAAACACTACATTTGCTGGTCAAAAACTTTGTAACTTCATTTGAGCTTGATTTTGGTAAATGTTAATAATATAATGACACATGCAAGTATATGATCATAAAGCCACAACATCAACTCAGCACCAGAACATCATAGCCTCTAATATTTGGATGGCCTCTATTTGTTTGAGGCAGTGTACTGATAACATACCAGCTACCTAGCAACAATGTATGACACCTACTAAGTACTTAATAACATCCTAGCAACCTCCCAGAACACCCTAGAACCTGGAGAAAACCAACACAGACACAGAGAGAACATGCAAACTACACAGAAAGGCCTCCTGGCTCACCCTGGACGGCCTGCTTGCCAGCGACAGAGGACATAAACAGTCAAAAAAAAAAATCTTCTTTTATCTTCTTTTGTGTTCCACAGCATAGAGAAAATCATCCAGGTTTGGAATAATATGAAAGTGAGTAATGATAATATTTCTGGGGTGAGCTATCCCTTTAAGACCTATTTGTTTTCTCACTAGCCTATCTATCCACTTTTCAACATGAAAGTAAGCTACTTCCTGTGAATGTAAAAGACTTATGTTTATGTTTTTTTATTAAATTTTGAGAAGTCTTATTGTACTTCACTTGTTTGTACATTTAGGCAGAGCACATGATGTGATAGAGGATGTCCTTATCTGTGGTGATCCAGCAGCAGAAGAAACCTTTCATCTTATTCAGTATAATCAAGCAGCAAACACAGCCTTTAATGCACCTCACCACAATACATCTGTCAGCCGTGGTACCCTTAAGTACCAGCTGATGGCAGCCTCGTCCCTCATTGTTTCGATAGACTCTGTTATTCTCTGACTTCATTTCATAGTATCCTCTGCTCATTATTATGTCTATTTAAATGCCTTTTGCCCTTTATTCTTTATGAAGTCTTGTTGGTTTTAGTTGTTATTTTCCATTGCCATTTTGAGCAGTTCTGGTGTTCTTTTTGTTATTTCTGAGTCATGGATTCCTTGTTCCTGTCTGCCCTTCATGTAGTCTGTGTACAGACTGATTAAATGTGCTTGACCCTCTGCCTGCTATGGGCTAAGACCTTGGATTATAACTATTATTAAACTGCATTTGGATTCTCACTCCTTCTGCTGTGATTCAGCATTGGAGTCTGGTACCCTTCTCCGTCTGCTATGTAAATGAAGCTGCAACTGTTGAGTTCATGAAGTTTCTAACACTTCACGTCCCCCCCCCCCCGACACACACACACACCCCGTAAATAAATGCATTATTTGGGTATGTATAGTGAATCTCTTTTTTTTTTTTCAGTGTGAACACAGTACTTGCACTGTTTATACTTCAAAATGGCTTAGAATTGTACATAAGTATGTGAATTGGGACGTACAAAGTGGCTACACATGCTTCATAGATATATTAACGCTTACGCAGATGTGGTTTACAACTATGCATCAGACTTCCTTTCTGACGGAGAGATGGCCACAATTGCACATAATGTAATTCGTCATTATTCTCATAAGTACTTTAAGGAATTCTACCTTTTACGTTTTTTTTTTTTTTTTTTTTTTTTAATAAAACATTTACCCCAGGTTTCACAGACAAGGCTTAAGCTAGTCCTAGACTAAAATGCATGTTTGAGCTGTTTCAATTGAAAGAAACTTGGACTGACATATCTTAAAATATGTCAGTGCCATTGTTTTTTCTCAAGATGCACACCAGTAATGTTTTTTTCTAGTGAATGTTTATAAAAGCAACTCAAATTTCCTAATTGAACTGAGGTCTAATCCTGGCTTAGGCTAAGTCCTGTCTGTGAAACCGGGCCTTAGAGTATTTGTAACTGTGAATGTTTTTTTTCCCCTAGGCTATATAATACTTTAAAAACCGTACAATCAGGACAATACATTAATTAAAAATCCTTTATTAAAAAACACACAAAAAACCTTAAAAGCGAAACTTAAAATATACTTAAATTTAAAATACAATTTCTTCAAGAAAGATTTCAAAAAGTCATAACTGAAAAATTACACTTTTTCTGATGTAAATACAAACAGTGGTTTTATTTAAAATTGCTGATGAAATCATTCATATGACAACTATTGTCAGTATCATTTGCAAATCTCCAATATATATGCAATATAAGCAATATACACGCACAAGGAAGAACATCTTAGCAACAGTGTAAAGTTCTGCATTCTCCTACTTAACATATATCATTATTGTCAAACAAAATTGTCAAAAAAAACCAGAACAAAGACAACTTTCTAGATAAACTCGATACATTCAATAAAAAGGGGAACTTAGGGATGGCAAAAATATGAGCTACTCTGAATGAAAATAATTCTCTGGAGGAATCCATTTGCTCTATACAATTTGTGTAGCGGAATATTCAGAAGATCTGGAGAAGACTGAGCTTCTGCGTTCAGATAACTGTCGAGAGAAATTTGTGCATTGGCTGAAGCACAATGGAAACTGCTCTTTTAGGACTTTAAGAACTGCTCCTCTGAACTTCTGTCCGGCAAAGGCATAGATGATAGGGTTGAGGCAACAGTGGCTTAAGGCGATAGTTTCCACCCACTGCATGGCAAGGCTCAAATTACTAAGAATTTCGCAAGAATACATGTAGCCTTTCCTCTGCAGGAACATGAGAAACATGACAATGTTGTATGGAGTCCAGAAGATAAAATAAACTGCCACCACAGCCAGGATGAGTCTGATGACTTTGTGCCTTTTTTGTGATTTTATGCTGAGCAGAGTGGGGATGATCCGGGAATAGCAAAAGCTCATAATAATCAGAGGGATAATCAAGCTTAGGAAGTTCATCTGAAGGTAAGTAAATGACATCCAGGCTGTACCTTCGGGAAAATCTGATCCACAGGCAGTTTTGCCGCTTGTCTTATCCTCTTTGGCAAAAATAATATTAGGAAGGGATGCAAGCAGACTGAGTATCCATACAAATGAGGCGAGAATCAAACCCATTTTTGAAGACCGATTTCTGGAAAAGATACTGTGGGCATGGACGATGACGACATAGCGATCCAGTGTCATAAGGACCATGAAGAAGATGCTGCCATAGAGACCTATCATGAACAGACCTGTTATGGTATGACACATGAATTTGCCGAAAATCCACTCATCTATGGCACCATGAGCCCAAAAAGGGAGTGACACAAGAAAGATTAGGTCAGATAGGGCTAGGTTGAAGAGGCACACATCTGTCATATTGGATTTTTGACGGTATCTGATCAGGACCCACACTACCAGGCCGTTTCCAATGAAGCCAATGATGAAAACTATGCTGTACAGGGTGGGGAGGAAAACCTCACTGAAGGCCTTTGTGTTGCCATTATTGCATGGTGTTCCAGGACTGTCTTCAGTGAAACTATAGTAGTCATCAAAGATTCCTGTCATTTTGGAGGGCACACAAAGAACACAATGATAAGTCATATAATATATAATATATTTATACACCACAAGCAGGAACTCCTAACAGACTTGAATTTTAGTTTGTGTTTTCATGACATCTACTGGTCAGAGCAGTGTCTAGTAGAAATCTTATACTTTTTCATGTTTAAATACCTATCATAATAATGCTGTTTTAAATGTTTTAATGGTTTGATTTTTTACATTTTAATGAATGCTGTGAAAAAAAAAATCACAATAATAATAAAAAATCTAATGTACTAATTATAATTAAGAACAACTTTATTATTATTATTATTATTATTAATGTAGCATAATTATACTGAATCGATTGTACAACCTACCAGTCCCTGGGGCCTCTGTCATGTCTCTTGGTAATGATAGCTGAATCTGTGAAATTTGTGTGATCTTGTGATCTCAAAAAGCTTTTACAAAGCAAAGGAGGTGCTTTTGTAAATTGCTATTTCCTGAAACTCATACAGGCGGGACTTCTCACTAAAAAGCTACGTATTTGCACTTGAATGGTAGGATATTAAAAAAGTTCACACTGCTGTTTGTATACTTAAATTCATTCATTTGAAATGTGGATTTAAGTGCAATAGGTAAAACTGCACATTTCCAGTAGGCTATTTTAAGTATCTTCTTTTTACTTTTACAACTACAAATATTTCAAAGTGTTAAAACGCCCTTTTAGGGTTACAGTGCAGCGTTATCTGTCATTCTGGGAAGACAGACAAAATTGTTCAGAGGCAGTGGTGGTTGAATCAGCAGTTTTTTAATTTTAATTTGTTATTTAACATTTATCAAACTCCTTTTTGAAAACTGTAATGCGTCCCACATATATAGATTGACATTAGTGACGAGTTTGATAAGGTTTGACCCATAGACTGTAAAAAAAAAAGAAGTTTGACCTATGTATCCGAGGACCTTCTTAAATGGACAGAGGGCGGGGCGTATTAACGGACAATAGCCAATCAGGCAGACCGCAAAAGAATAACAAACGCTAGGGACGCTGGGAGTAAACACGCTCAATATTAAGTTATGGCTTTTGTTGCAGATTAACGGATAACACGGTAAAATCCCGTGTCTTCATTAGCAATTACAATACACATTGGTATCACAAAAATCCTAATGATAATTACGTAAAATTGATTTTATGTTTTTATAAAGACAATAAAATCGTTAATGACAAAAAAACAACATATTCACTGTCACGCTAATGCGAACTGTTCTTTAGAGAAACGTTTTTAAGTGGTGAGATTCAATTATTGGCAGTCTCACTGTATAAACTGTTATCTCACTGTAACAACTCTCACTGTATCATCAATACTGTTCTTTCGGGCGCGCTCTCGCGCTCAGAATTCCAAGCTGCCGTTGAGCGCGGGCTCGAGAAGCCGCGGGAACGGCGCTGCCTGGTGGACGGATTAGAATAGAATTCAGAACTCCTGTGCCGTTTATGTCTGCCTAGGAAGCCGAATGAATCCACGTAAGTATTCCAGTGTTTTATATTATGGAGATATTTCGTTGACGATATTCGTTTTGTTTAGACGCGCAACTTTTATGGCAAATTGCTGCGTTACACTTTTACTGTTAGTAACGTTAGTCTCTGTCGTGGCAAGTGAAATATTTGAATGCCTTCATTTGTTTTTCCTTTTTTAAAAACATAAGTGTGAACATCAAACACTTGCCCACATCTAAGACAGCTGTAAATGGATAAGTCGTTCTGTGACTGTGACACATTGGTGCTGCTCAGTTGTGTTTTTTTTGTAAAAGAGTTGTATCCTTGTTCTGCTGAAGTGTATTTTCATGCTCTTTCTTTAAAGGTGACACTCTTGTGAATGTTTTTGAGTTATATGCCAATGTCCCCGCCTGGACGTACGAGTGAATTGCGTTGATACAAAACGGATTTAGTTTATGACAGATGAATTTGGGAGACGCTACGATCAGACCTCCTGTAGGGTGAGTGTATTAAGTTACTAAATGTTTTCCTGGATTTCTGTGATATAGCTACCTCTCCACATTGATGTACCAGTAACAGTGACAACGAATCTATCTATCTATCTTGTTAATTCTAGTGTGCCTATTTTAACAATTTCTCTTTTAAATCTGATCTGATCTACTGGTCAACAACACCACAAACAAAAAAGTTGACATGGCATTTGGCTTGTTGGTATAAAAGCTCTATTCTAGCAGCTACATGAGAGGAGAGTAACCAGGAAATGAAAACAAATAACTGCCTGTTCATCTGCCAGAGTGATGCTTTGTATTCCACTTCTCTCACCCTTTGTCACCTCTGCTTTTGACTCAAAAACTCATTATTCCATTTTACTGAACAACATGTTTGCTTGGTTTTTCTACAACAAAATTAAGTACCTTAAACAGAAATTGTGCTGTATATTTGGTATTAATATAGTAAGGCATAATGAGAAGTGTAAACAGGTGTGACATAAATTCCTCTGCTTTCTCACAGAAACTTCTGGTGATGGTAACATATCTCAGTAGCCATTTAAAAGTTAGCCAGTGTTCTCTCTCTGACAACACAACAGTCTGCTTTGTGGATCTTACCCACAGCCCCCCTTTCCTTTTTATGTAATCAGACCCCATTACATAGCTAAAGCAGTGGGCGATTGTGGTTATTTAAAGCTTTAACAGTTGTTGAGCATTCTCACCGCTATCTTCTCATTACTGTAGTATTACTCATATATATGTATATGTTTTGAGTATCCAATAAGATTAAGGATAAAGTAATTTTTGTTACATTCTTGGTCTAAGCTTTGATATTATGCAATATGTTCATTGAGGATAAAATGGTTCAGTCTTTTAAAGCACACCTTTTACTCCAATTTAGGTCTTTAGTGTGAATATGTGAATTTGAGGTTACTATGAAACACAATTTCTTTGAGAAATGTCTTTTGTTAAATGTTTCTTGTCTAAAATGGCTATTTGAGAGCTGTGTGATTTTATTTATTTATGAATTTATTAATTATTATCTCACAAATCACACAGGACAGTTGTCTTTTCTAAGCTTTAATGAAGCATTGATTTAATCATATCTATAAATTCCTCTCTGTGAAATTAGCTGTTCAGACCAGGTTACACTTTATTTTGATAGTCTACTTTAGACATTCTTCTAAGTAACTACATGTCGTTGTCCACTAACTTCCAATAACTTGCAAACATGTCAAGAAACTGTCATTAGAGTATTAGCGGACTATTGGTTAGGGTTAGTAGAATAAGATGATGTACTCGCAGTCAAATTACAGTCCGTACTAGAATGTTTGTTGGGGACCATCAAAATAAAGTGTAAGCAAATATTAAGCAGACAAGTCTTCTAATACTCTGGTAGTTGACAGGTAGTTGCAAACTTACTAGTGCTGGGTGCCGGTATAACGGTTCATACCGAATACCGGTATTTATTTTTGTTATGATATGAATTTTGTTGATACCGCAATACTGGTATGTGTCGCTTAACCAACGTTCGGAACGTGGCACAGCATCACTGTTTGAGAGGGTTCCGTTTCACTGTTGCACTGTAGTGAGAGCACAGCTGAGATCGCATCACAGCCTATGGTAAGTCCGAAATCACCCCCTAAATCCTCATTCACTATTCCCTACGTTATCCACTTATATTGTTCACTTGAAAGAGTGAATGAAAACGAGTGAGTGAATTCGGACAGCCGTTGTGTGTACATCGGCTGTACACTCATTATTGCGGTGCAATGTGGGATTGAATGAGTGCACTCAATTACGTCCACTATGGTTTCGGACACCACTACAAATGGCTGTTGCCTCAAATAATTCCCTATTTGAGGTTATAGGGGCGATTTCGGATTCAGCCCTTGATTACAGCGGGGAATTCAAACTACACTCGGCGCGCGAGATAGAGCGGTTTTTGCGTGGAGCGCCGTGATGAGATTAACAACGTTCTCCACATGGATCATATATATCAGATATAGACCGGAGCGAGCACGTTCAAGTTTTTATGGACCTATTTCATATACTCTAGTGCTCTAAACATGAACCAGCAGCGTGTATGCGCACATATTTCATCACGTCTTTTTCAAATGAAATGTAACGTTATGCAAAGGACACTGAACTGTACGTCTGATCACGACCGCGATGACACGATGGGTTATTCTGCTACACAGAAGACGATTTAAGTTAATAAATAGACTGGGCAAAAATGTAACTGCTTTATATTTCTGTGTTTAACTTACGTGTGTCATTTGTTCAGAGACTGTAGTGCTCTTAAATGTACTGAAAATATCCTTAGTTTAAATGTTCTTCCGCGTTTCTCCCTCGTTTTGGCAGTTTGTTGTTATATAGGGTTAGATTTTTGCTTAAGGTTCCCTCAACTCTTTTTTTTTTTCCTTATCTCCATGGTCATATTTTAATATTCATGTGTCTGTAGTGAGTGTGTTGCAGGTCTGTGTTTTATTGGTTGTTGTCTCCCCACAGCATCATTTTGTGGGGCTTTGTAAACCTGTATTAACTCTAGTGTGGAATTTTTCTACAATATTCACTCATCATGACAGTAAAACAGGGCATTCTAGTCAATCTACTGCAGTATTTCCTCTCTCAATCAATAGAAAATGTGGTTAATGGCCGGTCATGCATAGGGGAAAAAAATACCGTCATATACCGTGAAACTGATATAATTTTGAAAAATACCGTAATATAAATATTTGGTCATACCATCCAGCATTTAAAGTTACTTATATTTTGTAGTAGAATGTCTAAAGTGGACTATCGAAATGCTGTTTCATAAAAACATGTTACCATAGACCAGTGGTGCCCAAACTTTTTTTAAAATTTTGCAGGCCTACCCCCTGAGGCATTTAACATCTTTCCACTTAGACTGCAGTTACACCTTTTTCATTAAGATACAATTTTTGCCCCCTTAAATTGATTTTCCAGTGCATTTTTAATATTTATAAATAATGTTTTAAATAAAGTAAGTCACTGTCGTAATGAGCCATCAAGTCATTCATTCATTCAGTAACGAAGCAAGAAGCTGTATTTATGAATGGGTCATTGAATCATTGACTCTCACGAATGTCGCAGATTCATTCATCGCTGCGCTGTGTGTTGTAGTTCTGCTGTGACTTTTGTTGAAACAATTATTTTGTTGCAAAATAGAGCACTCAATACTGTTTAAAATATACATTACCACCTTTTTTTTTGTTGAACTGGAAAAATTGCTTTCTTGCTCGTATAATATAATACAGGGCTTTATTTTTTAAAAATATATTAAAAATATTTTTAAAATAACAAAAATATTATTAACTATATCATATAATAAAATATAGTATTCATTGTTACTGCTGTAATATAATATTACATTTTTATGGGATCTCCTTCAAGGCTTTCAGATTCTTTTGTTTTTTAATATTTTTTCACTACGTGAGAAAATGGACGTGTGGCATGAGAACAGTGTCAATTGCAGGGCACACAGGTCTTGTTTTTGTATTGAAGAGAGTTTGAGTCTTAAAGGATTAGTCCACCTTTAAATAAAATTTTCCTGATAATTTACTCACCCCCATGTCATCTAAGTTGTTCATGTCTTTCTTTCGTCAGTCGAAAAGAAATTAGAAATTACTTACGGAACGTAAGTGGAATAGTTTCGCTTTTTTTCCCGTAAGTTGAATAGGGAAGATGTAGAACATACGGCGTAAGTGTTTTGAGGATTACGGAAAGCGGAAGCACGCGGAAGCACATGCAAGCCATTAATTTGTGTTTATAAAGCATACACAGTTATATTTTTTTTCGAAAATGTCCAATCGTTTTGCTAGATAAGACCCTTATTCCTCATCTGGTATCGTTTAAAGCCCTTTGAAGCTGCACTTCCTCTGCATTTCTTTTCGACTAAAGAAAGAAAGACATGAACATCTTGGATGACATGGGGGTGAGTAAATTATCAGGAAAATTTTATTTAAAAGTGGACCAATCCTTTAAATAGATCTCTAGGCACAGTCTATATTTGTGTTCATGCTAGTAAGTGCTAAAACCCCACTTTTACAAAGGTACATTGTCGAGAATGGCAGTAATATGCTCGATTTGCTAAGGCAGCAAGCTCTGCACGAAACCTAACATATGCACGCAATTCAATTTTATGAACCGACATGAGTTCACTGTTGGTTACAGTGTTTACTTTTTTCATAATTTGCACAAAAAAACCCACCAAGAATTTGCCATCTAAGTATTAAATTTGCCATCCAGTATAAATTTGTTTATTTTACAAAATTACTACAAATTACTTTTTCATATTACATTTTTTTTATTTATTAAATATTATGTAAAATAAATTATTAAATTAAATTGTTTTAAATTAATTTTTAAAATACATTACTAATTAAATAGTGTGGTATCAAATCAGCTTTATATTGGCCATCGGTCTCCCTGCTCTCTAAAATATTAGCATTGGCATTGGTCATCAAAAAATAAGTATGGACTACTCTGAACAAGTCTCAGTATTTTTTCCCCTATGCTTTCCTTTTGCATGTAGGTGTTTCACTCTTAATTAGCAGCTAATTGTTTTCTTGCTCTATGAGGAATTCTTACTCCTGCTGGATCTCATTGTACAATTAATTATTTTCCACTGATATGTACAATACATCAGAATACAATGTGCACACAGTATAGCAAAATGAATTTGAAAAGCAAGGTAGAAAAAAATGATTGTCTCTATTCTACTACAGGTCACCTGAAGTCCAAAGTGAGTTTTTTAGTTTTATTGACTTTAAGGCACATTTAGGTAAAGACTTTAAAGGTCCATTCAATTAGTCAGTTTTGGGAGTTTTGTGTTTAGCCATGAAGGTCAAACAGTATTGAAACAATGAATCGAATGGCAATCAGGGTTTTTCCTGGTTCAAAATGAGGCAGAGATGGTAAAATCCTGATCACGGCAGAAAAAAACACTTTTATAAGCATGTATTTTAGGTATTTTAATTTTAAGAGAATAAGATTTGTATTTTGAGAACACTATCATATATATAGTATTCCCCATAGGATTGTGCGTTTTCTGTGGTGGCTCTAGGCACATGCTTTCCTTGATTGGTTTTCCCTGAATAGAAATGCGTTGTCGCTGAAAACGAAAGTAAAAGAGTTACGCACATTCCTTGCATTTTACCAAATGAGATTTCCGTGCCTTAATTAAAATCAACACATTTAATGATTTATCTCTCATCCACCCGCAAATTACTTGGAATGTCATTTTGTATTACTTGGCCAGCCCAACCCGGTGGATTATCTGTAGGGATGGGCATTTCAAGCCAAAATAATATTCGAAGATCGCTGGGAATTATTCGAATATTATTCGAAAATCGCACCCCTCCCCCGCATGCACGCATCACGCATTTATAAGCTACACACACATAAATGGAAAGAGAGAGGGAGAGAGACCATTCACGCTTTCAATCCTTTTTTTCCCACTGTCATTCATAACAGTGCGGAGCAGACTGAAAACACTTGCTCTCCGCACCATTATGAATGCCAGTGCGGCCGTGAGCCTTTTACTTTCACTTTCAAATTAGCGCCAATTCCGTAGCGGCAATTGCTTGAATGCTGGGTTCATTGTTAATTTTATTGAAAAACACAACAACAAAGCAGTACAATGACAAACCCGCTTAAATGGACGCTTTTACATTTTGATTTGAAACCAAAACTTCTACCGTCGTCTTGTCAGTCAAGAGTGAGGCGAGGTGAGGTGAAATCTGACTGACTGTTGCTGATTTGTGCTGCGACTCATGTGCTGCCATAATGATTTTAGGCTGCCTAAACGCGTAATAACATATTGTGAACAGACTGAATGACGTCTAGTGTGCGTGTTAGCCAATGTCTGCACTGAATGACAGCTTTTAGGTGCGTTATTGGCAGCATGCGCCACCCTCTGGTTATAAGTCACCACCACATCAAATGGGGATTTTTTTTAAGACGATAATCGCACAAACTATTCGATATTCTACAATTAAATCAACTAATCGAATATTCGAAAATCATGACACATCCCTAATTACCTGATGTGGATATAACCGCGATTCGCACATCACTTTCGTGTGCTCTCGCAGAATGTCCTGAGCGGCTCCATTCGAAGCCAGCAAGTTGTAGGGCAGGAGTGAAAGCGATCTTTTCGGCACGGAACCCAGCGGATCATGGGCAGAATGGTTCGAGAATGGATACAGGCTGGGAAGCCGCAACGGAACCGTGGTAAAGGGGTATCTGAGCATGTGACTGCCTGGCAATATATTTATCAAATATGAGATTTGAGATAAAGTTTAAGTTTCACTAAGCATATTTCTCTAATGACATCTAGGTAAAGAAAGACTGTTCAACAACCTGTGAAAAAAAGAGTACAGTTTAGAGCTGTGCGATAAAGCATTTTAGCATTGATTTTGCGATGTGTGCATGTGCGAAAGTCACATCCCAGCATGTGAGATCTCAAGTATAGCAGTACTGTATGCAATGCAGTTTGTTTTTATGAGAGGATAACAAAAAATAAATACATTTTATATTGGATGTCACATTGTCTTAACAGAGTTAAGACATGTGAATAAAAGCACAGAATAAAATGATGCTGGATCATTTACACCGAACCAAAGCAGGATCATAGCCATCTCTGATATACTAAAGGCTAAAGTGGCCATTATAGTACAGCTCTTATGTGGCATTGTGCCTTCACGCAGCATTTAGAGCCGGCACAGTGCCTTCACTGAGCAGCCTTGACTCATCAGTATAAAGATATTGTAATATTGCCACTCCTAAACAAATTGTCAGGTCAGTTTTTACTCTCATTTGGCACTTGGTGTTAATTTCTAAGTACAACCTTTCGGAAACTACGATTTTTGTGTCATCAATGTCAGATAAGCCCAGTTTTAAATGACATGTTAAAATAAAACAAATTGTGGTTGGTTGCTTTGCATGTTGGTCAGACAGTCTCTTTAGGCAGTGTCTAAGTAGGCAGTTCATGGCCACAATAATATGCTGCGTGCCAACAACCTTATGCCAATAGTGAAAAGTCTGGCTATGCAAGATTAGATTTCATGAGATCTGAATACTCATTGTTAAACCCATAGTCCAGAGTACTTCCATTGACACCATGGGCATAAACCTCATTTGTTTGCCTCAGTGCACACTGCAGCTCATATTTCTGCTTTCCTATGTCAGCCTCCCTGTCACTGGTGCTTAAAATAGAGCCCATAACAGATAATCCTGTCTATCAGCTGTACTAACCACTGCATCACTACACCCTTCTCCCTGTTCACACCCACCACAATCCTCACTGAAGCTCGTAGACACACCCAACATTTGAATCATGTTCCATGTCTAATGTTCTGATTATATTTCCATTTTTGTTTTGAAATTATATTCTTTTTTATACTTAGAAGGATTCTTTATAATACTTTCAATTTTTATAGTTAAAAATGCTTTGCACAACTCACAAATGAGCGTGTCTCAGAGGCTGAAAGATGAGAGACAAGCTTTGCATATCTGGCAGCAGCACATGGTCTTTTAATATTAGCTCAACAAATATACCAGCTCTCTTGGCACAAGCACGTCTGTGTGGTCTGTTAGTGCATCTCCAAATGTGATGAGCTTGACCAACTTCATGTTTGTTCACGTGAACTTTCCACACTGAATCCTTCTCTTTTGCAGTAGACTGTAGGTAATGTAAGATCACAGTGGAAAACCAAGATATTTTTAGTTAGGCAAGTGATCCTAACCTCACTGAAGTTAAGCTAACTTATTTAACCCTGATGGGAATGAGAAATTGTAGTGTCTACGTCTTCTTTGGGCTGGGCTGATCGTCCTTACATTTTAGCTTGTTATGCCATTACTATTTTGGGAATCTGCTGACAGACGGTGTTTTATGAGAACTGTTCAGAATGCAGTTCATCGGCCTTTATAGTGGACAGCAACACACGTCTACAAGAAAGTTGGTCCTTTATCCAAGACTTGTCTCAAAAGTCGTCTCATTACTCCATAACTTGCTGTTTTTCAGACAATGTTGTTTCTCATAGGATCAAGGTGCAGTAACATTGGGCTAATTTCAGATGACATTTTTGCATCCTTGAAGGGCATTGTGGAAAGGAGATACTGTGTGCAGTTGTTCTAAACAAAATTCAAATAATCTTTTTCACACAAATTAAAAATTAAAATTATAATAATGAAAAAATTTGCTACGCCATAAAGGTAACATTCTGACAGTCATGCACTGCACCCTTAAGTGTACTGAAGTGTTCTGCCCTCCAGAGTGAATAAGGGCAGAGTTATGTTTGCTTTCGAATGGAATTCGCCCATTAAATATGATTGTTGATCTTTGCTGTTATTGATCCTCTGTAACTATAGCAACTTCTACAGATAAACTACTAATAAATTTACTGGTAACACTTTATAATAACTGCACACTATGAAGCATTAGTTAAACATTAGTTAATAGTTATTTCATCACTTATAAAGCATTAATAGACATTAGTAAGTAGTTTATAAATACAGCTATAATTGCTTTATTCTTGATTTATAAGCATATCTCTAATGTGTTTAATAATTGTATTTTCATACTTTATTAATAATCAATTTATCATTTCTAAATTAAGTATTACATTATTTACAAACCAGTTATTTAGGAGTTGTCAGTAGTTCATTTAGTAAGTGTAAGTAAATGATTAATAAACTATTTAAACATTCATTTATACATCTTATTATATAGACACATAGTAATAGTTACTTAGTGTGTTAGTAAATGTTTTATTAACACATATTCCTACTGCAATTCATGATTAATTCAGGTAGTTATAAAACATTTAGAAGTGGTCAGTTAACTATTTTTGTGAGCTCATCTAAAGTGAGGACTATTTATGCTTTGTAAAGCTTTTATAAATGAGATTTAAAGGTTCAGTGATCTTCTGCAGTGCTGTTCTCTAATGTTTTAAAGTTAGTACCGAGGTAGTTTTGACACTAGGAATATGTTAATAAAGCATTTATTAACACACTGAGTAACTAATACTATATGTCTAAATAATAAGATGCATAAATGTACTTTTAAATATTTTATTAATCATTTACTTACACTTCCTAAATGATCTTATGAACCACTGACAACTCCTAAATTACTGGTTTGTGAATAATGTAATACATAATTTAGAAATGATAAATTGATCATTAATAAAGTATGAAAATACAATTATTAAACTCATTATAGATATGCTTATAAATCAAGAACAAATCATGTATAGCTGTATTTATAAATGGCTTACTAATGTCTATTAATGTTTTATAAATGATGAATTAACTATTTACTAATGCTTAACTAATGCTTCATAGCGTGAGTTATTCTAAAGTGTACTTTACTTCATTTGTCATGTACTATAGATGTGCTACATACATCTATAGTACATGACAAATGAAGTACATTTATTAGTGCAGTATCTGAGTATCTGAGACCTATTCCTAAATCATTCAGTGGCTCAGGGTGTTTGGAACTAACTAATTATTATTTCTTGCCTTCTCCGCCCATCCTCTAATCCCGTTGGGGTTATTTCTCTCCCAGACTTAGCCTGAGCAAATGCTGTTTTTCTGCAGTTTTCCCAGACACCTGCTTTCCCCAACACCTGCAACTGCTTGCCTTGCATTATGATCATTGTATATTAAAGGGTACATAACACACACAGTTTCTGCCAATCTCGTGTTACGCTTGAGTACCTATAGAGTAGTATTGCATCCTTCATATCTCTGAAAAGTCTTTAGTTTTATCATATTTATAAAAGATAGATGTGCTGTGCTGAGTCTTTCTGAAAAAAGCCGAACTCCTGGAGGCGGGCCGTGGGCAGAGCTAAAGAGTCATGAGCACGTGCAGCTTTTGTGTAGAGATCGTCTGCAAGCTGCGACATCATTATAAATTGAAAAATGGAACAAAAACGTTTGTGTTGTTTACATTATATGCACTTCCGCGCCGATTGCCAACAAAGCACAAACATTTGATGCAGTTTTACTCACCGCCTGCGATCTGCAAATCCAGCGTCAAACTGGGACTTGTTTACAAAACATTTGTCACCGAAATTCCGGGAACAAACAAACATATGTGCACAACTCCGTTGCTGCCCTGGAAAAACAAACTACATCCACTGTTCCCTTAACGCTGGGTTCTTTGGGAAGCTGAAAAAGATAATCTTTCCCTCACAACCAAAAACAGACTTCTTTGGGGACATTTTTGAAAAATCTCTCAGCTTCCGTAACCCAAACAAAGCACGTTAATGGGCTCTTGCTCTCTCGCTCTGGGTGATGTGTGTGCACGCTTATCAGGGAGAAGTGCCCATACAAGGAATTCCACACTCGGAAAAAAACTTTCCAAAACGTATCCGAAACCGGAAAGAGTGTATTTGGCACAGAAATACTCCGTCGTATGTACAACTCATGTTTTGAAACTTTGGCCATGTTTAGCACGAGAATGAAACACTTTGACAGTGTAAATAAGTCAGAATACAAGAAATAGCATTAGCCAACCCACCCATACAAACTGAAGTATTCCCTTAAGCAACGTTAGCCATTATAGACATATATAGATTTATTCAAATAAACTAAATCAATAGGAACTGCAGCGCCAATAAGTTCAAACCTAATAGCCTATTTAAACAGATTTTCTCAAAAAAAAGTTAATCCACATAGGTCAGCACTTTAAAGGGTTAGTTCACCCAAAAACAAAATTTCTGTCATTAATTATTCACCCTCATGTCGTTCCACACCCGAAAGATCTTCGTTCATCTTCGTAATACAAAAACAAAACAAAAATAACGACTTTATTCAACAATTTTAACCATTGTCATATGTGATCTAAGTGCAGGCTCAGTATTGGCCAAAGCTGAACACGTGAGCATCAAGACGCATGCATGTGATGCTGACACAGGATCCGGCTAGTGTTGTCACGGTACCAAAATTCCAGTAGTCGGTACCGTTACCATGAAAATGTTATGGTTCTCGGTACCAATTTCGGTACCACAGCAAAATCTGTTGGAACTATTTTACTATTTTATATAGCCTATTTTAAAAACATTAAATATGATTTGGAGCATGCGTGTATGTTTGTGTGTGTATATATAGACGACATCAATATAATACATTTTGAAATATAAAAACAATAATTAAAAAAATGCTCAAACATCCATTTTGTACTGTTGAATAAGCATATGCTGGTAAGGTAGGTTTTGAAGCTGGTGTGCTGGTTTGAGCTGGTTTATGCTGGTCAAGTGCTGGTCCATGCTGGTCCTAAACTGGTCCGGTGCTGGTCATACCAGCTTCAAAACCTACCTTACCAGCATGTGCTGGTTTTTTCAACAGGGGTAACAGAAGTGCGTAATTATTTTATTTTGTCAGTGAAACAACACACTACAGCCTGTAAAACTATGAAAGAAATATCTGTAAATAATGGTAACCTAAATAATAAGAAAGTTAAATATTATTTAAAAAAAACATTTGTTTTTCATTTCCACACAAAGATGTGTCATATAGCCAAATTCCCGTTATTCTATAGCCTTTGATATAGCCTACCGTTCTGCGCTTTGAGAGGGATGAGGGACACGAGCAGGAAAGAGACCATTTCTCTTTAATAATATCTTCATGTTATCTCCTGATGTTACAAGCAACTGACACTTGTTGTAAAAGGTCTGAAGAGCGAGTTTTATCCTCCGCAGGGGCAAGACATTCAGGCTATTTTTATTTTGCGCTGTCAGAGAAAACGAAATTAAAAATCACCAGCGTGTGTGAAACGTGCTATATACAAATAAACTCGACGCGCCTTATGAAGTCTAATAACAAGCACAAACTGTGTTAAATAGAAATTGACGTGCAAGCAAAAAGGTTTCTGTCCTACAGTGTTTTTCTACTTTACCACAGTAAAGAATGCAAAAGCCTATAATAGGCCTAAATGCGAACGAAAGGAAGAAACGTTTATAATCCCCTGCGTGAGTGAAGATTTGGGAAAATAAACAGAGATTCCATGTTCAGTGGAATAACTAATGGAATATTGTTAAATTCTCTGCTAATCGGGTGACCAGATCGCGATTTGCAAAACAGAATACAAAGATTAAATGTATGGACTCGCGTACCTCTCTCATTCGGCATGAACCAAAATGTTTCCATGGCTGCAATGTCACATTTAATTGCTAACCTATTATTTCTTTTGTAAACAAAGCTTTGTGCTTCACTCGTGTCATATTCACGTAAATACTGCCACAGCCCTATCAGTGGGTACCGAATATACCCAGATTCTCGGTACTACCGGTACTACAGAAATGCTGGTATCATCACATTTTCAAAATTTCAGTACCGACTTGGTACCGAAGTACCAATACTTTTGACAACACTAGATCCGGCCAATACTGAGTTGGCATTTGGACGTAAACAAGGAAGCCTGCACTGAGTTCACGATGTATGACAATGGTTCAAATTGTAGAATAATGTCATTATTTTTGTTTTGTTTTTGCGCACAAAAAGTATTCTTGTCACTTCATAACATTAAAGGGATAGTTCACCCAAAAATTAAAATTTGATGTTAATCTGCTTACCCCCAGGGCATCCAAGATGTAGGTGACTTTGTTTCTTCACAAATGATTTTTAACTCCAAACGTTGTGGTCTGTCAGTCATATAATGCATTAAAACGGTAACACCATCTATGAAAAAAAAAAAAAAAACATGCACAGACAAATCCAAATTAAACCCTGCGGTTTAGTATCCGGATCACGAGCCACAGGGTTTAATTTGTCTGTGCATGTTTTTTTTATTCTCATAGATGGTGTTTTTTTATTTTCAGTGGTACCGTTTAAGTGTCAAGTAAGTTTCTTTCATAATGTTTCTCCTTTAATCTGATATCAAATTTCATACCGTAGTGTCCCTCACAACCGGTAGTATAACAAGCCTATAAGCAAGCTTAATTGTTATATACTAGTTTGACATGACATGACAAAAGTTTTGTGTAGGTTGTCAGAATACTCCCTCACCTTGCTCATCTTCCATGTGGACATTTCTCTGAAACCTCCACAAGCGCCACAGAGAAAACAAACGCATGCAAATAAAAATGTTCCATATCATTGAAATTTCATAATTTTCATCAATTTCAATATAATTTAAAAAAATTAATACTAGCCTAAAAAACTCTCAAGCTCTTACTGAAGACAAATAAACTGTGATAAAGAAAGAAAAAAGAAAACAAACTACAATAGAACAAAGACAGACGAAATAGACCTACATGAACAAATTTAAAACACTAGAAAATGTATAAAGTAATCAAATAGTCTTTACTGTGTAAATTAAATATACATTTATTCTTATTAAAGTTACAAAAGCAAGCAGTAAGAGATTTCTCTTTTTTGTTGTTTGATTAGCATTAATAATGACAGCAGGTAAATTTGGATGCTGTCCCTTTAAGACTGACTGCACCGATCCATTAACTCGAGCCTTGTCTTTCTCAACTGTACCTTCACTTAAGACATAAATGGCTCTGTTTACTTGCAAATACGTGGTCACTTTGACACATAGGTATGTGTATTTAACCGTTCAAGCCCAATTAGTCAGCAAAAAGCACTCAGTTCAGTCCTCACACGCTCTATGAGCAGCAGCTTCATGTCGCGCGTCTCTCAGACTCTGAAATGAGTTGTCTTTCTCTGGTAAATTGCACATAAACGGTTTAAAACCATTTGTTTTTGAACCACAATGTTTAAAAACTCATGCAAATTATAAGCTTTCGTGACCGCGCAGCATAGCAACCTCACGTGAGCGTAACCTTGACAGAGACGATAGTCCAAAATCTCTACCAGTTGACAAATTTCTTTCCGCTAATCGTGTCTACCAGTATATCGCCCACCCCTGCTTATTGTGCTTAATAACACTTTAACATTGAGCACGTCTCTAATTTGCGATCGCCTTCTAAGAGAGGCAGGTTTCAAGCGCGCACTTTGGCAGTGTTCCAGTCAGCACGAGTGCTGCACCGAGTTCCTTTTCAGGATATATTGCGTTTATAACTCTTTTAACATCAAGCACGTCCCGCTCTTTATATTCTCATTCATGCATTTCATCACTCTGAAGTGTCAATAGTGCAATATATTTACATACTACGATATATATACGATATAGCAAAATCTCTAACGATAGACATTTTATTTCGTGGTAACGATATATCATCATATCGTACAACCCTAATGTAATCGATGTGAAAGAGAGGAATATCCAGTTACAAACTAATTACCCAATTGTAATCTCTTGGAGGCTGAATAAGACACTAGAGGCCAAAGGTGTCAAACATCAACTCTTGTGTAACTCATGATCATAGTAGATCAAGGCTGAAAACTCAGCAGATTTCTGCAGAATTGGAATATCTGTCATACATAAACATCTTGCATGCCTTGATCTCAGCTTTGTTTAATGCATTTTAATTTTTACTTTTAAATTGTATTTAAATACATTCTACACATTTCCACAAGCAAATTCAGTCTGGACCTGTTCATGTGCAGACCCACAGCTCAAATTTCCACTGAAGTTCTATATATATCTCTTATCTTGCGTGTTTATTTATTAAAGGTGCATTCAGTAGTTTGATGCTAATTTAAAAATCATCACATGAATCGTCATACTCGTTGGCTGCCACCTCTGTAGTTATTATTGTGCTTTACCTGGGGAGACAATGGGGGAATAAGTACCTGTACAGCCAAAAGCAGAAAAGCTCTGAGAGACAGAAGAAAAAAAAAACCCAACAGCATTGATACGTCATGCACTTAGGTTGAAAGATTTGATGACTGGAAAAAAATCCTGACAGAAAAGGCAATTGTTATTGTGTTCTCTAAAACTCACTAGTATTAGTGCAATTCACATAAAAAATTAGAGATGATCATGCTGATCCACATCGATAGCTTGTAGTGCAGCATCTAACACCATTGTGGCATCGGCTCAGGTATATTTATTTTTCCATGTTCTTTACTCAAATCACTCACATTGCGGACGGTGTGCATCGACAACAGCGTACTGTACTGATAATGAAATCACACAGACAGTTTCTAAACTCATAGACAAGTCAGTTAGCTGAACAGGGTGAATGTTAAAAGCAGTGGGCAAATAAACACTGGTTCCAGATATTGTGCTTTGAACTGAACCTCATGTGTCCACAGTTTTTATTCCTAATTTCTGTTTTTTTTTTTTATTCCTAATTTATTCCTAATTTCTTTGTAAAGATGAAAGTTATAATGGCAAGCAAAGCAAGCGTACCACATCAACATTTATATAGCCATTGATAGTGAAATGGTTATTGAACCTTATATAGATGACAAAGTGCAATATTTATTTTATGACATTATGATTTTGAGCATTTTGCCTTTATTAGAGAGGACAGTATGAGGAGGGATAGGATGCAATAGGACTGAATAGAGGGGAACAGGATCAGGGAAGAACCTTGAGCCAGGAGTTAAAACTCAGAGTACATTATTCTTAGTGATCATGAGCAAACTACATATTCCTCTAATACTCAGACCCTAATTAGAGCATAGGTGGACGGATCATCCCGTGACGCACAGCAGATGGTGAGAGAGTGAGTGAAGCTCTGGCTAAATCCATGCATGCATTGGATTAAGAGCTAGTTTAAGACAGAGCCAGAATAGACAGCTCGGGAAACAACCCATTCATTTTGCACAATTCATTTCTCAGTGCTTTTGCTCAGAAGGCCTTACTCTATTGTCAGTGTTTCCCACAGGATTTTGTGAGACTATGGGGGTGGACATTTATGTTATTATTATTATTATCATCATTATCCCAAAGACAGTAATATATTACTATTGAAATGCAACTGTAATGTAAAATAAATGTACATGAAAAATTTCAGAATAAGCATATAAATTTTTGTACTTCACAATACAGTAGTAAAAAACAATAATCTTCACAAAAGAAGACTAATTTGAAAATTTTAATAGGCTAATATTAAAATTTTAATTTCAAAAGGTGTGTTGTGACAGGTAAGCACTAACGAATGAAAATTGCACATTGGGCTTGCACATTAGTTCCACCCACTGCCAAATATAGTATCCAGTAGTGTTGTCATGGTACCAAAATTTCAGTAGTTCTCCATACCAATTTCTGTACCAGAGCAAAAACTGTTGAATTAAGTACTTTAAATTTTTTTGTCCTGTTTTGTTTTGTCCATTGGTAATCATTTTCAATCATCGCAGTTTACAATTCAATCTTGCTTTTAAATACGGTTGTAAATACAGCTTTGTATTATCAGTATGCTGTAATAAGCTGAAGTGCCTTGTAATAATAATAAAAAAATATTAGCATTAAAGTTTCTTTACTGTAGTTTACTATTAGTTTGTAAACTGTGGTATAGCTGACTGCTGAATCAAAAAGGTAGTTTAACTGTTGCTCTACTACTTTAAAATGTTAGTGACTGTGGCAAGATACAATTTCAGGCAGCTTCCTTGAAACTGGTGTATAAAGATGCATTTGACTTTGAGACACCTCAGGCTGGAAGATGTGAGTTTTCATTTTTTTTTTTTCCTCAGGGCTCCAGATTATTTTATTTATTTATTTATTTTTTTAACTAGGAGTACTGTAGCCCCTTACTGAAAATGTATTCACATTTATTCACATTTTCCCTCATTTTGACTTTATTACTGACAAATGCTCTTGGTAATAAATAGACTTAACATACAGAAATTAAATATATTACGGAGTGGAAATAGCTACTAAGTCAATAAGCGCCCCTCTGCAGCCACCTACAGTTTCATTTAATGTCTTTTTTTATTTTTAAATAAGAGTGAGTTTTCCTACATCCTTTAGTTTTATAAATGGAGATAATCTTTGAAGGATGAACAAATAATATTTTGGTCATCACATTAAAAATAACATTTAAATATGATAACAGAGATTTGAAGTGCTGGAAAACGATGTGTGAAGTACTTGAAAGCATTTGACCATTCTTGCCACAATTTCATAGTTACAGTGAGTGTTACTATATTAAATCTGTGGTGAATGTTGTGAATTTGTGGTCTGAATTGTGATAACTTAATCATTCATGGCACAATGTTTCTCCTGATTTCCACGGCAGCGCTGTTTAATCTGATTTTTTGGTTAACATGTTAACGTTCCACTGTACCGCCCACGGTACAGCAAGCAAATTACAAGTAAAAGTCTATTATTGGTCCGAACTGATAAACTGTCCGTGAAGCACAAATGAGAAGCACAGTTTCATTCTGCTTTCATTTCGTTGCTATATGATGTTGGGCAATGTTGTGCGACCGCTAACAAAATTTTGGTCGCACTGGCAGGAAAAATTTGGTCACAGTCTGGAGCTCTGCTTATATAAAACTTCACCATTGACTGTTTAACAGGATCTTGAGATGTTAAATAATGATAAATTCAGCTCAATCCAATTCCTGCTGCACTTCCCTGCCGATTGGCTGGTCTTAGCTGCATGGTTTAAGCTGGAAGTAGCTGGTTTTAGCTGGTCTCCCAGCCTGGCTTAGCTGGTCAAGCTGGTCTCCCAGCCTGGGTTAGCTGGTGTTCAGCTGGTTTAAGCTGGTCTCTCAGCCTCCCAGTCTCCTTGCTCACCAAAACCCCTCTAAAACCAGCTATGACCAGGCTGGGAGACCAGCTAAAACCAGCCTGATCAGGTTAAGCTGGTTTTAGCTGGATTTTTCAGCAGGGTTGTTCTTATTTTTGCCATTTTGGAGACAGAATAGCACTTTTCCCCATCTATTCTTTCACTCTCCTTCTTTCCATCACCTTTTTCTTCTCTCTGGAGATAGTGGGTAATTGGCCCCAGAACCCCAGTGTGTGTTTGTACCACAGGGCCAGAGTTTTCTGTCTCCCTGGAGAATTGACTGTATTTGTTCCAGCAGCCATGGAACTTAAATACTTGCTTGCTCTCTCTTTCCATCTGTGGGTGTTAGGATTGAGAAAGAACTGCATTGTGGAGTAGACTGAGGGCATGAGGAGAGTCCTGTTATGTTATGTTATGTTGTGGAATACCCTGTTACCTCAACAGTTTTCTTCAATGGAGTAACCTGATATTATTATGAAATAATTTTTTTTAAGATTTTCATCATTTTGGCACTTGTATTTTCTTATTTCAGAGACTGTGAAAAGATATGGCAAGGAGAAAAAGGAAGAACAGACTCAAATTGGTTGAATAAGCAGCATGGACAGAAATCTTGTGACAGAGCACCAGTTTTACACTGACTAAGTTAAGGGGTGAAATGGAAATTCTGTTAATTGACTCATCATCATGTCTTCTGTAGAATAGATGATATTGTTTATTGTTTTTTATTATTATTATTTATTTTTTATTTTTTTTGTCCATACAATGAAAGTCGATGGGGCCCAGTGCTGTTTTAAACCCCTTAGACATTATATGGATATATAAATAGTGTTCTGCAGAAGAAATAAGTGCATACAGGTTTGGATTAGGGCTGCACTATATTGGAAAGAAAAAATACATTGCGATAATTTGTTTTTCTGCTATATATATTGCGATATGAAATAAATTCACCAGATTATTTGAATAGCTCTATGTGGAAAGAATTAATAATTCTAGAATTATTAGGGTGATTTAAATGAAATAAACAGTGCTTTATATTTTTCAGGTAAGTATTCAGGTGCAGAAAATCAATAATCAAAGTAAAGTAACACTGCATAGTCTTCACTGTATAAATTGAATATAATTAATCTGTGTTAAAGCTGCAAAAGTGATTTTCTCTTTGTATTTTGTTGTTTGTTAACATTCATGACACAGAAAGCAGCAAGCCTGCTGTCACTTTAAGACAGAATGTGTGTTTCCATAATGATACATCTGTTTTCTTTGTTTGTGTTACCTAAGCCATAAGCAACTGTGTTTACAAGGATACTCGTAGAGATGGACATTTTGACATAATTTTGTGTGTATGTGTTCGTTCAAGCACAAATAGATGCGGAAGTGAAAGAAATTCGGTTCCCTTTCAAGGGAACTTTTTTATGACCTCACATAAAAAAAAAACTGGGGTTAAGGCTCAATTCCAAGAAAAGTGTGCTTATTCCAGCTTAGAAGACCGCTTTTTTAGGAGTAGTGTAGGATTCTACATCGATGCGGGCAACACTTTCCCCTGCTCATATCGAGACGATACTAGTAGCCATAAACAAGCTAAAGCTAGTCCAATCCATCACTGTGAAACAGTTTCAGAGACTGTTAGGCCTCATGGCAGCAGTGTCCAACGTGATACCTTTTGGCCTGCTGTACATGAGACCTTTGCAGTGGTGGCTCAGGGCCAGAGGGTTTTCCCCGAGGGGCAGCCCATTTCGTATGATCAAGGTCACGCTGCGATGCCTTTGTGCCTTGGACATTTGGAAGAATTGTTGGTTCCTGTCCAAAGGCCCAGTGTTGGGGGCTTCTTGTCGTCGCATAGTGCTAACGACGGATGCCTCTCTGACGGGTTGGGGAGCGATCCTGGACAGACGCTCAGTACGAGGTCTGTGGAGGGACCATCATCTCACTTGGCATATAAATTGTTTAGAGTTGATGGCAGTGTTTCTAGCACTGAAACATTTCCTCCCAGACCTCAGGGGTCACCATGTTCTAGTTCATTCAGACAATACATCGGTGGTGGCCGATATAAATCATCAAAGGGGTCTGCGATCATGCCCACTTTGGAAACTGGCACATCAGATCCTCTTGTGGGCCCAGGGGAAGCTTCTGTCATTGAGGGCTATGTACATCCCGGGGTCAGTGAATCAGGGGGTAGACGTCCTGTCGAGGCCCGGGAATGGAGGCTTCATCCCGATGTGGTAAAGGTGGTAAAGTCTCTATGGGAGATGTTTGGTCAGGCAGAAGTGGATCTCTTTGCGTCTCGAGAGACGACTCACTGTCCACTGTGTCAGGTTTTCCCTGACACAGCAAGCCTCTCTGGGGTTGGATGCTCGACCTGGCCGAGGCTATGTCTGCACGCTTTTTCTCCGATTTCTCTGCTCCCAGGGGTTCTGGAAAGAGTTTGCAGGGACGGGGTCAGTCTGTTGCTGATAGCCCTGTTCTGGCTGGGCCGAGTGTGGTTCTTGGTCCTGGTAGCTCTCCTCAATGGCCCTCCTATGGAAATTCCATTCAGGAGGGACCTTCTATCTCAGGCGATGGGATCAATCTTCCATCCACGCCCACAACTATGGAAATTGTGGGCTTGGCCTCTGAGGGGGACCAGCTCATAGATGCAGGTCTCTCGACTGAGGTTGTAGAGACCATCCTTCAATCCAGAGCTCCTTCCACAAGGAAACTCTATGCTTTGAAATGGAAATTTTTCACTTGGTGTGGAAACCGTCAACAAGTTCTTGTTAACTGCCCAGTTGGTACAGTGCTGGAGATTTTGCAGGAGCAGTTCTCTGCAGGGTTATCTCCGTCCACCTTAAAGGTGTATGTGGCGGCTATATCTGCCTACCAAACTCGTTTGGGTGGTATGTCAGTTGGTAGAGACCCCTTAGTAGTTTGTTTCCTTCATGGCACTTTGAGGCTGAGGCCTGCAGTTCATACGAGAGTACCATCATGGGATCTGGCTATTGTACTAGAAGGCCTTTCTTTCGCTCCCTTTGAGCCCATTGAAGAGGTATCTGAGAAGTATCTAACTCTGAAAGTTGTCTTCCTCCTTGCTATTACGTCTCTCAAGAGAATTGGAGACCTGCAAGTCCTGTTGGTTTCTCCTTCATGTCTAGACTTTGCTCCAGGAATGTTTTTTATTTTGTAAGCCACATTTAGTCTCATTTTTATTCGGCAACAATATTGCATTATACATTTAATTATAGTCATTGTCACATGACCAGCATTTACGTTACATCTCGTCTTGTTTTCGTCACGTGATAAAGGTTCATCGACGACGATATTTAGTGTTAATTTTAGTTGATGAAAGCAACACTAATTTGGATGTATATCAGGTACAGTACATAATTTTATTTTAACATATTTTAAAATTTAACTTATTCCTGTGATGCAAAGCTGCATTTTCAGTATCATTACTCCAGTCTTCAGTGTCACTTGATCCTTCAGAAATCATTCTAATATGCTGATTTGGGCCTCAGTTAACATTTCCTATTATTGTTATCAGTGTTGAAAATGTCTCAGGTTATGGCTGTAACCATTGTTCCCTGAGAAGGGAATGAAACGCTGCATCATAGTAGTGACGCTGTGGGAACACCTCTGTGTGATTGCGCCTTGAAGCACATGTGAAATCAGTCCAGTGGCATGGCGGAACTTCACAGTCGGGGTGATGTCATGACCAGGAAGCTGTAAAATGCACCCAGACCAAACAATTTCAATTTCTGATAGGTCAAAGCAAGTTGATCACAGGCATGCAGGAAGTATGATAGGGTGACGAAGCATCTTGTTCCCTTCTGAGGAAACAGTGGTTACAGTCATAACCTGAGGTGTTTTCTTTCGAGGGAACTGTGACTGTGTATCATAGTAGTGACACTGTGGGAATAATACCCACTTCGTCATACTGACAAGTGCCTGTCTAGTGTGAATCATGTGAGCACAACTATGACATAAGCACCAGGGAACCTGGTGCAGAGCCCAAGTCCACATTATAAACATAAATTATAAAACTTTAACATTGTGAGTGGAGAGAACCAGCCTGGCGCATCACACATCTTGAAAGGATACTTCTGACAATAAGGCTTTAGAAGCCACCATACTTCTTGTTGAGTGAGCTCTGACAGCCATAGGTGAAGGTTGCCCATAAGTCTCATAAGCAAGAGAAATAGCCTAGACTATCCACTTGCTCAGCGTCTGCTTGGTCATGGGAAAACCTTTTTTTTTTTTTGGTGAACCAAGTCAGTAAGTGTCCAGGGCTCTAACTAGACACAACAAATTTAGCTTCTCTTTTGGTCTGCAAAACTATAGGCTGTGGCACATTGGTAGGCACATAACCCGGTCTCAGATGTAAGAATGCTTTCACCATTCCTGGTGCAAACGGGGCACAATGGGGCAACCAACAGGGCCTGGAGGTTTCCTACTCTCTAAAAAGGCAGGAACACACCAAGCCGATGGTCGGCCGTCGGGCAGTTTTTGTTTGTCGGCCGACTAAGTTTTCTCAGTGTGTTCCGCACCGTCGGCTGAAGTTGGTCCTCGTTGGCTTTTTTTTCCGGCCGATTCGAATCGGCGTCGGAGCTCGTCGGTCCATCGGGCCATCTGATCATTCTGATTGGCTGTTCAGATACTGCCACCTGCTGGTACATAAAGGCATTTCATCTTGCGCAGGCGCATAACGGACATGCTACTTGGCAGTCGGCTGTTTAGCGTTGGTTTGGTGTGTCAGGCCAACTTTGGACACAGACGCTGCCGACGTGAGCTAACCCCACAGTCTGCTTTCGTTGCCACTAGTTCGTCGGCGTCAGCTTGGTGTGTTCTGGCCTTAAGAGAAACACAGTCTTTAGAGTCAAAAACTGGAACAGTTTCAATTGGGTAACACTTTACTTGAAGGGGTGTGCATAAGACTGACATGACACCTTCATAATCATGACATGACACATGTCATGAATATGAAGGAGGTTTTATGAATGTTTATGACAACTGTCATTAAGTGTCATTCACTCAATTATGTCATTTTTAATGCAAAGATGACATTGTTTGAGATGTCCGAGTTATGACAACTTGACATAAACCAATACATCATAACCTGTCAGTGTCTTTGTCATGACAACTTGACATCATTTAGCTTTATGGGTTAACATTGCATTAAACTGTCATGTGGTTGGTTTTGACATTGGCTGTCATGAGGCCATTATAATAGTGTCATAAATATGTATCTTGAGCTCAAGTACAGTGGTACAAATTGAACTTGTCATTAAAATGTCATTAAGTGACAATACTCTGACATACTCATTTTTTTTTTTTTTTTTTAAGTTTCCTCCAACAGAAGGTCAGATAATAGACAATTTCAAATTTCGTAAAAAAGATGACACTGTTATAAAATAATGGTAACACTTTATTTTAGGGTCTTTTAACTAGTTGCTTATTACTATTAGTATTCATATGGCTAAAATATTGGCTATTTATTAGTACTTATAAAGCACATATTAATGCCTTATTCTGCATGATCTTATTCTACATTCTTAATCCTACCCAATACCTAAACCTAACAATTAACTATAATAAGCAGTAAATTACGAGTTTATTGAGGGAAAAGTCATAGTTAATCGTTTATATATGTGTTCCCTATACTGAAATGTTACCAAAATAATGTAATGTAATGTTAACCCATAAAGCTAAGTAGTTTTTTAAGTTTGATAATTAATCTGCTATGTCATGTTTATGACAGGTTATGATGTTTTGCTAATGTCAAGTTGTCATGACAAAGACACTGACAGGTTATGATGTGTTGGTTTATGTCAAGTTGGCGTAACAAAGACATCTCAAACAATGTCATCTTTGCATTAAAAATGACATAATTGAGCGAATGACATTTAATGACCGTTGTCATAAGCATGCATAAAACCTCCTTCATATTCATGACACGTGTCATGTCAAGATTATGAAGGTGTCATGTCAGTCTTATGCACACCCCTTCAAGTAAAGTGTTACCCCTCAGCCTCAAATCACCACAGAGGAAACTTGTCACCAACTTTTTCCTCCCCAAAGACTCACCCCCTAAAGCCCAAAGTATACTTCAGCCGCCTGTGTCCGCACATCGTCTGCATGACCTAATTTTCGTCTTTAGGAGGGTGCACGTACAACAGCGCATGTGCGAGTGACTTGAGTCCTTGAAAACAAAGCCCACTAGATAAACCCACATCTTTCTGTGCTCGCATTAAAATAAGTAAACTTTGAAAGCCTTGCATGCTCAATTGTGCGTGAGATGGACTGGAAAATTAAGTATACCTGGGTCTTAAAGGTACGTGATAAGCAGCTATGGCCACCACATAAACCTTTAAGGTAGAGGGGGATAACCTTGTGGAGAACCGTTCCTGCAGGACCTCTAGCACTGTACCAACAGGGCAGTTAACTGAGTCCAGCTAACGATCCTCGCACCATGAAGTGAACACTCTCCACTTCAGGGCATACAGTTTCCTTTTGGAGGTAGCTCTTGAGTGAAGTATGGTCTCAACAACCTCAGTTGAGAGACCCGAGTCTGTTTTGGGCCCCCTCAGAGGCAAACCCACAGCATCCGCAACTCTGCGTGGGGAAGGATTAAGCCCCCTGCCTGGGTGTCATGGAGAATTTCTCATGGGGAGCCGTTGAGGAGGGACATGAGGTCCGAGAACCACACTCGGGCTGGCCAGAAAGGGGCTACTAGCAACAGACAGGCCTCTTCCTGACAGAACTCCCTGGAGCAGAGCAATTGGGGGAAATGTCTGCACCATGGCATCCAGCTTGAGAGGAGTTGTATGTGTGAGAAAACCATAGCGGACAATGTGTCATTTCCTGAGAAGCAAATAAGTCCACCTCCACCTGGCCGAACTCTCCATATCTGCTCCACCACCTTGGGGTGGAGCCTCCATCCCCCTGGCCTCAGCCCCTGCCTCGACAGAATGTCTGCCCCCTGGTTTTGGTTCAGGGATGTAGATGGCTCTCAGGGAGAGCAGTTTTCCCTGAGCCTACAGGAGAATCTGGTACGCCAGTGTGTAAAGTGGGCGTGACCCTCCTGATGATGTATGTAGGAGACCACTGATGTGTGGTCATTGTACATGAACATGATGGCCCTGTAGGTTTTGGAGTAAGTGTTTCAATGCTAGAAAGACAGCCATCATCTCCAGGCAATTTATATGCCACGAAAGATGATGGCCCCCCCCACAGACCCTGTGCTGAGTGTCCACTCATGACCACTCACTTACCAGCCCATGAGAGATGCATCCTTCGTAAGCGTTATGCGACGACAGGGAGCACCTGGCACAGGACCCTAGGACAAGAACCAAGGTTCCTTCCGCATTATCAAGGTACAAAGACACCTGCACGTAACCTTGATCATGCGGAACGGGTTACCACTAAGGGAAAACCTCTTGGTCTTGAGCCAACAATGCAAGGGTTTCATGTACAGCTGGCCAAAAGATATCACATTGGACACTGATGCCATCAGACCCAACCGCCTCTGATACTGTTTGACAGCAAGTGACTGGCCTAGCTTTAGCTTGTTTGTTGCTGCGAGGATCAAAATGATGCAAGCCTGCATTGTCGTTGAATCCCACACCATGCCTAGAAAAGTGGTCCTCTGTGCTGGAGAAAGCACACTTTTCCCTGCATTCAGCCTTCACCCCAATTCCTTCATATGGGTGAGGATGACATCTCAATGTTGAACCGCCATCTGGAACTCTGCTGCTTGCTTTCTGGCCTCCTGAAACCTCTCAACGAAAGTGTTAAAGGTGTCGCTAAAGAGGCCAGAAGGTGATAGCGGAGCATCCAGAAAAAGATTTGTCTCTCTCCTTTAACTCAGATAAATTTAGCCAGAGATGCCTCTTTGTAGCCACAAGGGCTGAACGACCAATGGCTGTGGTCGTCTCCTTGATGGCCCGGAGAGACAAATCTGTGGCCCGGCACAACTCTTTAACTGCGTCCGGGCCCACCCCCTCGTCTTCATCAATGTCTCGAAGCAGGTCCACCTGGTACACCTGTACCACATTATATGCAGACATGCACCGGCCTGACCTGCTGCCACATAACCTTTACCCACCAAGGCAGAAGTTGTTCTGCATGGCTTGTTGGGTAATGTCGAGGCTAGTATTGTCAAAAGTACCGGTACTTCGGTACCAAGTCGGTACTGATATTTTGAAAATGTGAGGATACCAGCATTTTTTTTTAGCACCGGGAGTATTGAATATCTGGGTATATTCAGCACCCACTTATAGGGCTGTGCCAATATTTACGTGAATATGGCACGAGTGAAGCACAAATCTTTGTTTACAAAAGAAATATTAGGTTAGCAATTAAATGTGACATTGCAGCCATGGAAACATTTTGGTTCACGCCAAATGAGAGAGGTACGCGAGTCCATAAGTTTAAGCTTTTCAGCTTTGTATTCTGTTTTGTGAAACGTGATCTGGTCACCCGATTATCAGAGAATTTAACAATATTCCATTAGTTATTCCACTGAACATGGAATCTATACATGGCCTATACATGGATGAATTGTTCTTAATAAGATCAATAACAATAGATAGGGTGATTCCATTCATGCCTACTTTAATGTTTATGTGGTGGGGTATACAGTCACAACAGATCACAACAGGACAGCTTTTACAAGTGTTAGTGTCGTCAGTACGGTAGCATTTCTTTGAGCTGTTTATAGCTCCTCAAAAGACTGAGAAGTTTTAACCTCAGCAATAAAAGGGTGGGGCTTTCTGCTAGTGAAATGGCACTGTAACCAGAGATCAAGGGCAGATGCAGTGCCAGCAGGCTTTGTGCTTAGCAACGGCAAACAAACGCTGGTAAAGAGTTGAATGTCCCTCCAGATTCACCAGGCATCTGGGTCATTCACACTTTGCATGAAGCTATAATCATAAATTTGCAGCTGCTTGGGTATAGGCTCTCTCTCTCTCTCTCTCTCTCTCTCTCTCTCTCTCTCTCTCTTGGGTATAAAAATAGGTTGCTATGTGAACACCATGGCTCCCCAGAGGCATGTGCCTGTTGTTACACCCTGCTGATCTGCTGAGGGTGAGGGAACTCATTTCCTCAATGGAGCAATGCACACCAAAACTCAAGGGGTAGGCAATGCGACATGGACTATGACTGTGAGAGATTTAAATCTAACAAAATTGTTCAGTCATTTCTAGACCTTTTGTTGATAGAAATGACTTGGTGTATTTTAAAAGGGCAACAAATATGGGTATATTTAAGGAACTTTGTTAAGTATCAGCATTATTCAAGCTAAATAAATGTCATTGCTTTTGCTTACCCTTTAAAAGGCAATAGTAAACATGTTTAGTCATTGATCTCTGGAAATAATGACTTAAATAGATCCACACTCACAATGGCCTAACCTGAAAGAGAACAGCAAACACTCTGGATCCTTCAGGTTGAATCCCATTGTTCACTCTGTGCTAAAACAGAAAAGCCCAACAAACAGCAGGATTAATGTGGCCTAATAAAGGTGCTATTGTTTGCTGTGCTGTTCAGTTCACTAGAGCATGTGCTCAGGTCAGATCTCATGTCCCATTTACACATACATCCATTTATTTAACACTAATTAATCCATAGACATTTTGCCAGATATCTTTTGCTGAGTAATATAATTCACAGTACCCTAGAGTACTCTGTACTGTGTACTCAGTACTTTTTATTCTACATGCACAGTTTACTCTTATGAGTAAATGAACATTTTACACAATAATTACTCAGTAAGTACTCAAAATTCACTGGGATTATTTGAAAACAGAAACTACATTATCCACTGATTAGACTGATGGTAGATTTAGTTGGTAGTGGCATTTATTTAATGAAAGATAACATATTTTCCAAGCAAGAAGGAAGGTTTGAAATGATGAAACAAGTGTTTAAATGAAGACAAAAAGTATTTTCACTTCCTTTTCTGTTTGCCAAACATTAGTGGAACATGTCCATAGTTAATGTGATGAACTACAACTGTGGTTATTAACTTAGTTTTATTATCAAGCCATACCCGCAAACATATAATAGTTATATCTGGTATATGCAGTCCTGAACCCTCAGCAGCCTATAGTCTACATGACATAACAACTGTAGACAAGAACAGCCTGTGTTTTACCCATTTTCCTAGATACTTGAAGTCTATAAATAGTGTTTTGAGGTTTTCCTGTTTTCATATGTTGTCAGCATTAGTGGACAGAAATGGCATTCTCTCTTGAGTATCTTGAGTAACAGTTGATATTGAATGATTTATTTAGCCAGCCACTGTGTAAGACATCACTGAAAGCACTATTATGTTTTGTTTAGGGCTGAAACGGCTAAACAATGAAATCTTTGAGGAGGAGGGGGTGGGGGTGGGGGTGGGGTTAACCCATTTGAAAAATGGGAATGTCACAGAGCGAGCAACAGCAAAATAATTTCACAACCCAGGTCGTTCAATGCTTGGATGCGTTTAAATGAAAAGCTTCAAATAAGATCATAAGCATAGAATTTAAGGTGGGTGGATGTCACGTGCTTTGATAGATTGCATGTGCTGTTTAAAAAAATTTAAAAGTTACCCCAATGCATAAAAAAAACAAAAAACGGATGTTTTTGTTTTTCATGCAGTATTTCCGTTTTGCTAAAATGAGCAACATATTTACAGGGTATTTTCAACATTTACAGGGGCTAGCTGGTGATTTTATTGCCTTCCGAATCCAGAATTTCAGTGTTTTTCTCCCACCAACCTCGTAAAAATCGAATGGCCGAATTACCTACTGTTTTTTGACAAATGTTTACAGAAGGAGATAATTTCAAAATTCACCGTTTAAACCCTTTTTGACCACTGCAGAACACTGTATGATAACTGTTGCTTCAGTGTAATTTGCATTTTAAATATGTACACTTTTATTACTGAAATGCTGTAAAGTATTTACAAGAACAATATTTCATCACCGGTCCACTTCAGCGAAAGGAGAAAGGAAAAAAAAGCACATAAACATTTGAAATGGGCCATTACAGCAATGCAATTTTAAAATGTATTATATACAATTGTATACATAAACCAATCAGCTTTATGTTTATGTTAACAAAATTTTATTAGTTTAATTTGCTAGTGAAAGCAATGTATTGTTTTCCCTGCAGATGATTGTGTTAACTGGACCATGGAGTCTAATGGACAGCATGGGTGGTTAGGTGGGAGTTTGTTTGGGTCCTGATTTGGGTCATGTAGTCATTCATTCTAACTGATCCGTTAATCGGGCTGTTGATCCAACAGTGTGTTGAAATAGGCAGGTTTGTGAAGGGCTATTCCTTTAACATGCACAGCTGATTAGGCATGATCTCAACTGCAGAACAATCCACCTGTGATTTCTGAATATGTTGTAAACTTTGTTGTGTAATCTCAGTAGCTATCACAGGTTCACTTAGTCTGTGCCCTCTTACTGTCATTTTCATAGCAGTGTAAGTGGAAATTGTAAAGGATCCTTAATTTAAAGTAGGAATGTGCAATATATATATATCATCTACGATAGTATCCTGATTGTTAACAATGTGTGATCTAACAATATAGAGTATGTCCCTCACTTTACAAAAACACTCCTAGAGAGTGTAGCCACGTGACTCCGCCTCGTCCAGTCTGCGGCATGGAATCAACACAGAGGTGAACGACGAGTCAACACTGACGGAGCACAAGCGGTGAGCGTCTTCACTAAACTTTGTCAGTTGTAACGTTATGCATTTTACGGTTTGCCAGTTTGGACATTCAAGTGATTAGACAATCGGATGTGTATTATTATATCGAGCTACCGTGCTCGTGCAGCTGCATTGTGGCACAAACACACATACAAACAGTAGCTGTGAAGATTGCGTGCACCGAGGAATGCATAAACTAGTTGTCAGCGTTTCAATGCAGCGTTCAGAGCATTTCAATGGAGCATCCAGATGGCCAGACAGGACCATGCGGAAGGTGAAGACTCAAGGGTGGGGACTCGGGAGGGAACTGGATCCACGGACCACAGATCTATCAGGCTGAGATGGACTGGCCAACTTGCTTCTGCTTGGGGAAGACCCAGGCAGCTGGTTCCGGCATGGGCTCACTCTCTGCCTCGCTGATGAGATGTGGTGCAGTGTTATTGGTCCACTGGTTAGTCCAGTTATCCAATTACATCCACTGTTGAGGCAAAGTCACATGGGTTTTCTGTTGTGGATCGAGGGATTTATTCGCTAAATGTGTTTCTATCGTAGTTTATGCACGTCTTCTTTTTTTCTGCTACAGATATACACTTTTCAAAATAATATTAATTTCAAGATTTTCAAGATTTCATTTAAATAATATATAAAATATAAAATATTAAGAAAATATAAATATAAAAATAGTATTTCCAAGTTGACCCGCAGCAGCAGTATTGTTTAATCGACTAGTCGGCTAGTCTCGCACATCCCTAGTATAACAGTATATTGCATCAGTGCATAAGCTCTTAAAGTGACAGCATAATATACCTGCTGCTGTGTGTCATGTTAATCAAAGAACAAAAGAGAAAGTAAATCACTCATTGCTCTTGACTGAATAACTTTTGTAACTTTAATTGTAAGCATTAATCTGTATTTAAGTTTTACAATGAAGACTATGCAGTGTTATTTGTAATACGAGAAAATACGAGATAATATTAAAAGTATATATATATTAAAATATATATATTATATATATATATGGCAGTTTTCCCCATGGTATCGAAAATGTCTTTGAATATCGATATTTTTCAAGGTATTGTATCAAAGTTAGAAATTTCAGTATCGTGACACTAATGCATACAGGAAATTTGCATATTGTGCACACCATAAATATTATATACTGAAGAAGTAGTTGGAGGAGCAAGTTCTAGAGTGAAAATGTACCAGTCAGTGCAGTAGTGAAAGCTAAGTCATCTCTAAAGGAGAAAGTCAATCAATTAGTAACCCAGTCGCAGTGAAGGCTCTGTGTTTGGAGCTGCCAGCTGAGAAGCTGAGAGTTTCCTGCTCTCCCAGGGAAGCTGGCTCATGCCTAAAGAGCTCTTTGTTGGACAAGGTGTGCGATCTGAGCAGCCACTGAGCTCCGTACAAAACCACACTTTCAAAACCTCCTGTTCCTGTCAGCACCGGAGGTGTGTTCTTCCACACTTCACACACATAACACACACATACGCACATAAGAGCACTATCCCACAAGGTGCCAAGGTTTGCTACAAGTCTGCCTTTCTTGAGCATAACTACTGAGCATGACTTATAATTTGAAGAACTATTGATAACACTTTACCTTACTCATGTATGTTGCATTTTCATAAATAATTATATTATAATGTATTATAATTTTGTAATAAATATAATATACAAATGTGCATGGTATAATGCTTCATTATAATGCCTTAAAGAGATAGTTTACCCAAAAATGAAAAATCTGTCATCATTTACTCACCTTCATGTTGTTGAGCAAATTTTCAACACAACTGTAAAAGAATGCTGTGAATTATTTAACCATAATCAAAGTACTCTCAATTAGGGTTGTGCGATTATGACAAAAATCATAACTTGATTATTTCCTTGAATTGAAATTGTAATTGCGATTATTATTTATTAAGATTATCACAATTTACATTGAATGATGTTTTGAATAGTTTATACCATTGTTTGAAGCAACTGCATGCCATATTTTTATATAAAAATAAAAAAACAAGCTAAAAACACTTTTATTGTTTATTTTTTTTTTTTATTGCTTTTCTGTAGCATTAAGCCTCAAATGTAAAATATACATTGGTTTAGTTTCTTCTTTAAATAAGAAAAAAATAAAGTAAACATATGCGTGGTAAAATAATAGGGGCTTTCGCACCGGGTTGTTCTAGGAACTTAGTTGTAGGAACTTGCCACCAAGGTGGTTCCCCAAGAACTAATGTTCCCCTAGGGCCATTTTCTGGGTTGCATTTGCACTGCCAGTAGGAAGTCTGAAGTGATGTAAACTGTGCTTGTTGTTGTGACCTTTATTTTGATGATGCGGCGGACATTTATTTTGATGGTGCTGAGAACAGCTCAGCCAGAGCCTGAGCACACAGTGCTCCCATTCTCCATCTTCATTAGTTTACGTTTAGTTCTTATTAGTTCATTTGTTTAACAGTCCTGTTATTAGATAGAACTGTTATACAAAGAAAGTAGACAGTATATGAAACAGTATTAGCTTTTGCCATGTGGTTGATGCCCAATGTTGCTAGATGAGCAGAAATACATACTAATGTTTTGCTTGGTCTGCTCAAAGTCACGCTGGATTTTCTTCTTAGCGTAAGGTCACGAGGTCCATCTATCACTGTTTTCTTTACTGTTTGTAGAGTTAGTTCTTGGAGTAAATATATAGGCTGTGTATTTTTTAAAAATAGTGGGTGCTTGATTATGCAGTGTACCCTTACATCACTGGTAGTTCCTTTTGTTCTGGGTTAGACCTTTTATACTCTGAATTAGACGTGATTAGCTTCTCACAGCGTAACATGCTCTAAACACACCTCCTAAGCACGCAGAATAATGTAAGTGGATTTTTTTTTTTGTAATCGTGCCTTTGTACGATTATGAATTTGTGGCATCTGTAATCATAATTGTGCTGCCCTACTCTCAATATTCAATGTGCAAATAGAGACCAAATATTTCTTCAAGCATGATACAGAGCTGAGAGATGGTTACAACTACTGTTGGGGATAAACAGTTTGAGGACCCTTGACCAGATATGTCGAATGAAAGACCAGGAGTCAGAGATGCAATCAATTGAAGAAATTTTACTGAAGAATAGTTTGCAGTTTCATCAGCAGAAGTCAGCTTCAGGCCTCACAAGGAGTTCATAGGCTGCTCTGCATACATACATATTTCCACACCAATTATACTCTAACAGAGTCTACTAACTACGTCATTACCAAGGTAAAAAGGATTCTGATTGGTTAAGAGAAGATAGACAAAATTAGAAGTTTTCCACACATGGTAAGATGGTAAGAAGCGTATCTTCAGGCGTCAGGAATCTGACGAGGGACCCCTGGATTTAGGGACTGGATGTCCCTTTAGGGTCATGAGGTGGCGTCTCTCTGTCTCCAGCTTGAACTGCCAATTGTCCGGACCTGCACAGATTATTAGCACACATACACAGATACACAGCTTCACAGCTTCTCCAAGGTTGAAGTCAGCCCAGGCTCCAACTGTAAACAGGAAAATTTCTCAAAACATAAGATAACATGTTCTAGTTCTGTGGAGAATTACGTATAATATCCATCTTTATTCTTTAGAGAAGTAAATAGAGACAGGATAACACTGTGAAATGAGAAAGAGTCACGTAGTCCAGCTACTAGGGTGACCTTTGTGACCTAGCTGTCCAGGGTGTTAGAGAAACATGGATCTATGGCTGGACATATGGTGAGAGTGTCTCCAAATGGACAGACAAAGACATTGATATCAGCAGAACTTCTGAAAATAATATTTCAACAGCCACATAATCATTCTATGATTGTATATGAAATATAATAAAAGAGGTTACATATTGATTATTGATTATCACTCTTATTATAATCACTCATGTCAATCATTCAAAAAAGGATATATATATATATATATATATATATATATATAGTGAAGAGGCAAGGGAATTTTGATTATCTCCCTTCACTACACAGCCCAGCCTAAGATAGCTTTCATATTGGGAGACATTTGCATGCATCAGGGAGCCACTTTCAAAAATTGAAAATCGTGGAATTGAAATCGCGTTTGAATGCGCACTTCTGGGTGAACTACCCCTTTAATGCATTATCAGGGCTCAACATTAAGCCCTTCCAAAAAAGTACTGAATAAAGTTCTCTTTCCCATCTTCTGCACATGAATGTTTAAATTACCTTAAAAACACAATAGAAAAGACAAACTTTTGTGACGATGCAGCACTGCCCTAATCAGGACATCACAGGTCTGTCAGCTGTCCCGAATGTCTTTCATGCTGGCCCCGGCCCACCGGGCAGTCTTCCTGATGTCGAGTCCTGCATTATAATGAAGTCTTATACCATAAACATTTGTATGTTCTGTTAAGTAATTATACATTATAATATAATTATTTATGAATACCTTTATAATCCATATATTCAGCCTTGAAGCAGAGTTATAAAATCTCTTGAAGTTTCAGACATTTCCTGTGTTGTCTCATTGAAATCATTGTGTTTTAACATTCATTTGGTCTATTTTCGAGTAGTTGGTCATTCCGGGGCAGAGAGCAGTCTTCGTTGCATAATCAGTGAATGACACAACAGCGTGTTGATAGCAGGCATTTTGGCACAAGTCTTTATAAATCATTAACTGGATGTACTCGAGGAGTCGAGGTCCAAGCTTTTTGGCATTCTCACATGCTCACTCTCAGCTGCCTAGAAGTGTCTTCCAGGACCATAGAAGCTCCATGTTCCAGTAGCTTGCCTCATGTGTGCTTCCTGGATTTGGACTACAGACAAGACTCTCACGGCTGCTTTGACATAGTAGGACAGTTTTATCTACTGCTAATATTTGCACTGTGGAAAGAGAATTTGCTTGAACGAAAAGAGTGCTTATCAGTTTTCATTATATTCGGGTGTTGATGTGAAAAGTGAGAGGTTTTGTGGTATGATGTTTGGGGCTTAGTTTATAAAGTAAGAGTGAAACATGAATTATATTTTTTTCTTCAAAGTGTGTTAATGGTTAACCTGTTAACGTGGTAGAGCAGCGGCGACCCATTTCTATTTATTTATTTATTTTATTTACTTCATAAGTAAAAGTAATCTTTATTTTTATTTGTATAATAGTCTTAATTTAATCTTGACAAACTGTGTAAATCATTAGAAAGATCAAAGTCTTTTTTGACGTCTGTTTAAATATCTTACTATGACAATATATATATTTTTTTTTTTAAATTAAAAATCCATGCCTTTAATAGGAAATATGAGCTTCTTACGCATCTACTGAGGGAAAAACAAAAATGTCTGTACACTTCTCATCAGAGCCATTTACTAAACAACACCTATCTGGGTTTTTAGTCCAAAAGTTTTGTAATTTGGAGAAAAACCTATTCTCATATGTTTACTTCAGATTTAGAGAGGAGTTAGAGAGGAATATTATGATTTAAATGTTTACATTCATTTTATATATTTTTTTAAACCCTTAAATGTCTTGTTTAATGACTTATTCATTACTGAGTAGCTTTTGAGTGGCTATGGAATTTATGTAACAAATATTTATGTTATTAAATTAGAAATGTACAATTTTGTCAAATCGGTGAACTGTTAGAACATACTAGTCAGTACACATTTATAAATTTCTATGTACATGGTTGAGGATTATCTGAAGGTATTCCTATTAGATCATATATATATACATATATATATATATATATGAAGAAAAAATATATATATTGCCTGTCTTGTCCTCTTCTTCATTATGTAATATCAGCAGATAGTTTTTTATGTTGTGCTGTTATGGAAAGGAGGAGTTCAGTCTAATAAATCAAAGCTATCTTGTATCAGGTTTGAAAAAGATAGGCCTAGTATGTTTTATTATTGCAATATGACATAACATATTATCACATTGACTTAAGCATTGTAACCATAATCAAAACACTGATTACATTTCCTTAAATGTACATTTCCTTGTTTATTACATCAAGATGATGCTATAGTACTTCATGATCTTATAGATAAACTGGGCATGTTCTTGAGTAGTCTTTTACTGCCCAACCATTTGAAACATTGATCCAGTGCTTAGATGATCATATGCTTAGAAATATATCTATTTTTTTTTTCTAAACTGGTTGTCAATCGTTATACTGTAGATTTTTTTTTAATGGCCATTGTCAATTACTGGATAACAGAGTGGCTGAAAACTGTACATAAAGCAATACACATAATAGACAAATAGACAAAAAGATATATTAACTAATATATGATACATTAAAATGGTTAGTTCACCCCCCCCAAAAAAAAAAAAAAAAATAAAAAAAAATGTCATCAATTACTCACCCTTATGTTATTCCAAAATCATAAGACGTTCGTTCATCTTCAAAATTAAATGATTTTAAATGGAATCTGATAGATTGCTGTCCCTCTATTGACAGTCCATGCAACTACCACTTTGTTGCTTCAAAGGACCAAAGGGCTATCCGATCGTGAAAATGTGAAGTGTAAATGCCCTCCGAAATGCTTTAGAGAAAGATTTAAATCTGATCACTTAAATCACTTCAGGAGGTGGTCTAAGACACATTCCAGATGAAACTGGACAGGTGTAAATGCATCTGGTTGTTGAAACCACATATGTAAATTTTATTCCATCCAAAATGTTAAAAAATAAATGTATGACAGTGTGTTACAGGCTATATGACATGCACACACAATCATCTTCATTAAAAGTGGTGAGATTAAATCCGATTTACAGGTCCTTCTCAAAAAATTAGCATATTGTGATAAAAGTTCATTATTTTCCATAATGTAATGATTAAAATTAAACTTTCATATATTTTAGATTCATTGCACACCAACTGAAATATTTCAGGTCTTTTATTGTTTTAATACTGATGATTTTGGCATACAGCTCATGAAAACCCAAAATTCCTATCTCAAAAAATTAGCATATCATGAAAAGGTTCTCTAAACGAGCTATTAACCTAATCATCTGAATCAACTAATTAACTCTAAACACCTGCAAAAGATTCCTGAGGCTTTTAAAAACTCCCAGCCTGGTTCATTACTCAAAACCGCAATCATGGGTAAGACTGCCGACCTGACTGCTGTCCAGAAGGCCATCATTGACACCCTCAAGCGAGAGGGTAAGACACAGAAAGAAATTTCTGAACGAATAGGCTGTTCCCAGAGTGCTGTATCAAGGCACCTCAGTGGGAAGTCTGTGGGAAGGAAAAAGTGTGGCAAAAAACGCTGCACAACGAGAAGAGGTGACCGGACCCTGAGGAAGATTGTGGAAAAGGACCGATTCCAGACCTTGGGTGACCTGCGGAAGCAGTGGACTGAGTCTGGAGTAGAAACATCCAGAGCCACCGTGCACAGGCGTGTGCAGGAAATGGGCTACAGGTGCCGCATTCCCCAGGTCAAGCTACTTTTGAACCAGAAACAGCGGCAGAAGCGCCTGACCTGGACTACAGAGAAGCAGCACTGGACTGTTGCTCAGTTTTGCATGTCATTCGGAAATCAAGGTGCCAGAGTCTGGAGGAAGACTGGGGAGAAGGAAATGCCAAAATGCCTGAAGTCCAGTGTCAAGTACCCACAGTCAGTGATGGTCTGGGGTGCCATGTCAGCTGCTGGTGTTGGTCCACTGTTTTATCAAGGGCAGGGTCAATGCAGCTAGCTATCAGGAGATTTTGGAGCACTTCATGCTTCCATCTGCTGAAAAGCTTTATGGAGATGAAGATTTCGTTTTTCAGCACGACCTGGCACCTGCTCACAGTGCCAAAACCACTGGTAAATGGTTTACTGACCATGGTATTACTGTGCTCAATTGGCCTGCCAACTCTCCTGACCTGAACCCCATAGAGAATCTGTGGGATATTGTGAAGAGAAAGTTGAGAGACGCAAGACCCAACACTCTGGATGAGCTTAAGGCCGCTATCGAAGCATCCTGGGCCTCCATAACACCTCAGCAGTGACACAGGCTGATTGCCTCCATGCCACGCCGCATTGAAGCAGTCATTTCTGCAAAAGGATTCCCGACCAAGTATTGAGTGCATAACTGAACATAATTATTTGAAGGTTGACTTTTTTTGTATTAAAAACACTTTTCTTTTATTGGTCGGATGAAATATGCTAATTTTTGAGATAGGAATTTTGGGTTTTCATGAGCTGTATGCCAAAATCATCAGTATTAAAACAATAAAAGACCTGAAATATTTCAGTTGGTGTGCAATGAATCTAAAATATATGAAAGTTAAATTTTTATCATTACATTATGGAAAATAATGAACTTTTATCACAATATGCTAATTTTTTGAGAAGGACCTGTATATTCATTTTGTGGAGACACATTTATGTGGCCACGTGTAAATGGAACTATTTTTAATAAATCAGATAGCTATCCAATCAGTAAAAATGCATGAAGTAACCAAGTGTAAAAAGGCCCAAAAAGTTCATAAAGAGATCATAAATCTAATCCATATAAACTGAGCAGTTTAGTCCGAATTTTCTGAAGATACTGATTTGCTTTATATGATGAACAGATTGAATTTAGGATTTTATTCACATATAAACATTCCACAAGCATAAACAGAATCAGGTCGAGAATCAGGCGAGTATATGATGATAGAATAGTAATTTTTGGGTGAACTAACTCTTTAACTATGTACTGGATTAACTAATATATTATTGGGCATTATTATAAATATAGATTTTTATTATAATATTATAAATGCATTTCTAATGGTTTCAAGTACAGAGTTATAGAATTGTCTGTTGACTTATGGATATATTGTCTGCCTTAGCAGTATTTAGGCTAATAAGTGATTGTTTCTTGTTTGAGTAATTGATATGCTGCTTAACAAAACATGCAGTCAAATTAATACCAGAACTAGTGTTATGATACAACACATTCTCACTCCCAAGGTGTCAAATATTGCAACTTGGCAGGAGCACTGCACAACACTCTGCTTCTTCCAAAAGAACCCGCTGGTGTTGTTGTACTGACACATAGCAGGGCTTCTTCCATCACTTCACTACTTGCACTTATGGATCATTTTATAATTACTAAGCAAAACATCTTCATGCTTTTATGTTTTCCAGCATATGTATTTCCATAACATTTCTCATTAAACTTCATACTAATAATTTTTCTAGTGAACTAACATGCTGTGGACATGCTGTTTTATTGATGTCTTTCCATGGTTGAAACACTGGTTGAGAGATTACACGTAAACTAAGCATAGATCATCTGTTAGTCTTATTCTTTGCTTTTTCCTGTTGTGGCGGATAGCAAACAGCATTGCATTACCGCACACCCCCTTGTGGATTGGAGTGTGAATCGCATGTGATTGACTGTATTCGTTGTCTGCCTGCATGCACCGAACCGTGATGGGACAAATGCATGTACTTTTACACTCCTAATAGTCACTGTTGCTATTTTCTTTTTTTCACTTCAATAGAACTTTTTCCTCCTCAAAATACAATACAGTTTGGGCCATTGTTGTGGTACTGGTTATTTAGGAGTGTCTGAGCTTAGAATTAACCTTCATTGCAATACTTAACTTGATATTTGCAACACTTAATCATCAAAACGAATGCTTACTTATTGCTCTTCTGAATTTATTCGACAGGAGGAAAATGAAGGCCAAGGCCCCCCCTCCACCTCGCCCTCCCCAGCCTGCCCCCCGAAAGATCTTCCGTAATGCCGTTCCTGATGGAGGAGGATCTTCAGGGGGAGACAGCAAGGAAAACATGCTTCGACCCTCTGTAGATCTCCATATCAGTTTGCCTTCAGGGTACCAGACCACTGTCAATGTGGATGGCAGGTGAATATGCTCATTCTACTGACCTTAGTCTAAACATTTCATCAAAACATTTTTTTTTTAGTATTGGTTGGTAGCTTAATGTTGGTGCAGTTGACTGAATAGAGTTGGGACAGGAAGTGTACACAGTGAAATTGTACACAGTGACCTTCAAAAACAGCTAGACAGAGTGCAGCTGATGGAAAGGAACGTAACACATCTTGAACCAAAGATGTCCATTTGCTGCTTTGAAAGAAAAACTTTTTGAATAAATGGACATAAATCAAAGTGTTTAATTATCCATGCTCTCCCATATTTAATTACTTGGTGAAACAAAGCTCTGGCATTGAAAGATAAAGTCTTTAAGGGGACCTATTATGCAAACTTTTATGTGGTGTTTAAACACTGATGACAACCAACCTATAATGGAAAAATCCACCCACTCCTTTTTTTATAAAGCTGTATTGAGTGGGAGCTGTATATTCTAATACCCCGCCCATGACAGGTGACGTTCTACCCTATTAGCATGTCTGCCCTGAGTGAGCTGCACATAGTCCGCCATGTTTGTACCCTAACTACAGTACCTATTGATATAATGTCTGTGCTACAAAAAAATACAAATGTTCTGTTTTTAGATGTACCAATGAACATAAGATTTTCCAAAGACTCCCAACATCTGTGCCACTGAAGACACAGTGGATAAATTTCATTTATGAAGGAAATGTGCTGAAGAAATTAGGTGAAGTCTTGTATATTTGTGCAAATCATTTTATGGCGGACTGCTTCACAAACGATGGTCAGTTCAACATGCTAATCAATAAGTTGAATAAAGTTAACTCCACAACAACTACATAAATTCATTTTGGTTGTGTGAGATTCTCCAGTTTTGTTGTTGTCGGAGTATCCAAAGCATGAGCCGTAAAGGCTCCAGCCTCTTCTGGAATGGGGACGGGGAGCAGCAGCTTATTTGCATTTAAAGGTACACACATGAAAATGGCATGTTTTTGCTGACACCCAAATAGGGGCAAATTGGACATGCTATTATAGATGATCTGTGGGCTATTTTAAGTTGAAACTTCACAGACATATTCTGGGGACTTATATTACATCTTATAAAAAGAGGCTTAATAGGTCCCCTTTAAATATCTTATATGGTCCTAGAAAAATCTTAATTATCATATTAAGAGGTCTTAAAGGGGTCATGAACTGTGTTGGTTTATTGTTTTATAATGTTTCCTGGGGTTCACTTATAATGTTAGTATGCTTTTTACATCCAAATTGTCATAATTTATAAATAGAAGCCATTTTTCCTATCCTGATTTTAGCCCTCTGGTTTGAATGCTCTGTTTTAAGGGGCGTGTCTGCTGTGATACTTCAGTGTAAATGCCCACTGCTGTGATTGGCTGACATCTTTGCATATGAAATAGCCAAGTATTACTCTCTCTTTTAGCGCGTTTTTACTATTACAGCTCTCAAGGTTAACTAATCGTGAAAAGTGCTGCTTTACATTTAGATCTATGGCATTATATTTAGATAGTGACATGAAAGGTTGCAGAGATTAACACTGTGTAGCCGATCACATATGATGAGCACATGAAAGCAGTGATCTCGTCATTGAAACTCAATTTCTGCACACTAACAAATGCTTTCATCTTCACTAACAGTGCAAACGCGATATAACTAAAAGATTCGTTGAATAAAACAGGAGTTTTGCACGTCAGTCACTGATAAACGCGCACTGTTTGATTGACAGCTTCAGCGCGTGTTGCTCCAACGATTGCAAAGGAAGCTTTCTTTGATTGCTTTCTTTATATAATTTAATCACCGTTAAATAACAGATTACGTTGATGTTTAGTCAGGGGTTTGATTTACTGACACAAAGAACATCTGACTGTAGCCTACATGAATCATTACATATCAGATCAGGCATTAGAATCAATTAACACAGTTACTTACATGTTGTTGCGTTACTGTCGAGTCCAGGCACTGCACAATATTTTGTAATCCTCAACGGCATGTTTATTGCTTGTTAGCTTGATCTGGTTTAGCACCATGTAGGCCTATGTTACTTAGGCTGCCTATTCTGTTGCATGTCATGCGCGAATCGGTGGGCGGGGCTAAACAGGCAGTGATGAAGTAGGCGTTGATCTTCTTCTGCAGAGGCGGTGCTTGCTGCCCTTTGATGTCATAGATCCCCACTTTGTAAATCCTGTCGTTTGCTGGGTCTGGTGTCAATTAAAGCTTTTATTGGACTAACAAGGAAGTTTTCAGCTCTAAAACGTACAGGATATTCTTAAAGTTTGATGACCTCTTATACGTCAAAAGCTCATGGAAAATTTGATTTCTCAGTTCATCACCCCTTTAAATTTGTTGACAGAAAAACAGGAATCATGATTTGGCTTAATCTGAATAATAAACTTCACAAGGCGATGATTTACAATGCATCGTTGTTGCTCATTCTGGCTTGTCCTTTCAGAGCAGTTCACAATACCAGGCATTTATTGCTTAAAGGGATAGTTCACCCAAAAATGATAATTTGATGTTTATCTGCTTACCCCCAGAGCATCCAAGATGTAGGTGTCTTTGTTTCTTCAGTAGAACACAAATTATGATTTTTAACTCCAACCGTTGCTGTCTGTCAGTCAAATAATGCTAGTGGATGGGAACTTCTACAATAACAGTAAATAAAACTTGCTTAGACAAGTCCAAATTAAACCTGACGTGACAAGAAAAGTTTATTTAAAAGTGGACTAATCCTTTAACCATTATATTTCTGCTGTTCTAAAAGTGAAACCTACTGTCAGAGAGTACTTTCATGCAGCTGGTGGATTGAAAAGAAACTAATGTGCCCTCTAAAAATCTAAACAATTACAGTGAAAAAAATAAGTAATAAATAAATATATATAATCATTTATAATTTTGATCATCCATTTTCTTAAAAATGGTTTAAAGGGTGAAATTTTCTATCTAATAAAACTTGTTGTTACTCTGATTTGAAAAGCACACTTTGATTTCTACACAAGTTGGTTTGATTATTCTATGTGGATGTAAAAAGCTGTATGTTTCTACTGTTGTCTTGCACTAGTCTAGTGATTTTTTTGTTTTAGTTTTGTTGCGATTGGCTGTACTTTTACACAGCTACCTGTGCTTCGAGTGTAAATCCCCCACTCTTGGCTTTGAGTGACTGTATGATTTATGGATGTTTGACCCTTGGCTTGATTTAATTAAACATACTGAGAGTATGGGCTGCATTTGATAGCACATATTGATTCTTTAAAGACATTAGCAAAACAATACGCCCTTAAAAAAAAGAGGATTTTTTTTTTTTTCACAGGGTGTGTTCACAGAAGACAGTGGTTTCCACAACCCCTTAAATGTCTTCTGGGTTTTTGTGGCTCACTTTACTGCTGTTAAAATACTGACTTTATTCAGTTACAAGATTATAACCGAAACTTGATAAACATAAGAATCTTCTTTTAAAAGCAGAAAATCTTACTGACCCCAAACGTTTGAACATGAAATTGATATGAAATGACCAAAATATCATAGAGACTTAAAAGTGGCTTCTTTTGGCATGTTTATTTATTACTTGTTCAGTTGCTACTGAATTTTAATCTTTGTGAAATATATATATTTTTATTATTAAGTAGAAATTAAAAAAAAAAGGAAATAGATATAATGAAAATAGGATGAGAGCATCAGTGTTTACTATGTGGTAAAACATTTCTGCGTTGATGAGTAAGTGTCATAAGAATAGGCATTTATAGTCAGATGAATCATTCAACACATCTGAGCAACATGATTATATTCCAACATATTGGACTTTGTGTGCACATTTTGTCTGCAAATTTGGACATGCACACACATATTGTAAAGGTGGGTTAAAGGTTTAAAGTCAGTCTGCTCAAAGGCCATATTGGTAAAACTCTTACAAGCAGCTGTTATATAGTTAAGCAGGTACAACTTGAATGGAGAAAGACTAAAATCTCCAAATTTTTTTAGTTAAAGTTTCACTTCAGAAATGTGTCAGATTACCAATAAAATCTGTGGTATATCATAACATTAACAATAAAACAATAAAAAATTTTTACGCAGCTCCAATCAAAGCCAGAGGTTGAATCACATCAAATAACATCAAAGGCCCCATCATACACCGGGCGCAATGCGACGCAAGTGTTTTTTGCTAGTTTCAACCTGATGCAGTTATCATTTTCATGTCCAGCGCCCGTGTTGTTTAAAGGGTTAGTTCACCCAAAAATTAAAGTTCTGTCATTAATTACTGGATTTTTATCAAAAATATCTTAATTTTTGGGTTCCTAAGATGAATGTAGGTCTTACGGATTTGGAACGACGTGAGGGTTATTGTTCCGAGCCCCTAAGACCTACGTTCATCTTCGGAACACAAATTAAGATATTTTTGATAAAAATCCGATGGATCAGTGAGGGCTCCATTGACAGCAAGTTAATCTACATTTTGCAATGCCCAGAAAGGTACTAAAGACATATTTAAAACAGCTAATGTAAAAATGAAGTATCTTGGTTTATTTAATTTTTCTGAGACTAGATGGTAGTAATGACGCAGAATTTAAAAATCATTTGGATTTAAGAATTTTTAGATATTTGTACTGGAGGAAACAAGACAAAAATTTTAAATGAGAAAAGCATTTTTTGCAGTGCAGCAATTTTGTTCAATTATCTGTCAGTGTTTGAAAACCCTTTAACAGTGCCTGGATAGTAATTTTTGGTAGATGCAGGTTGGATTACTGACACATGGTTAGTGAAGCCAAACATTTAAGTCCAGCATTCATGTAGCAATTTGCTGCTTTACATAACACCTGTAATTCAAGCTGACTCTCTCTCTCTCTATCCTCTCCATCATCCTATCGCGGTCCTGTCTGCATCACATGATGTAATTACAAGTCTAAACCGTCAAGTAACTCTATATTTCTCTGTCCTTATGTGTCCTCTTGTCTCTTCAGAAAAGCTCTGATGGATTTGTTGGTGGATCTATGCAGTCAGTACCATCTGAATCCAGCATATCACACTTTGGAGCTGCTGTCACCCGATGCTCAGCCCGTCAGTTTCAAGCCCAATGCCCTGCTGGGTGCTCTGGATGTCTCGTGCGCCCTGATCAAAGAACGAGTGCTGGAGGACAAGGTGATCCGGAAACCTCCACCCAAAGTGCCAGAGGTGAGTGTCTGAAACACAGTGTGTTATGGAAGTTTTTGACCTGTCTGAACTTTTGAAGATCTTTAAATTGTAGACAGGCAGCAGCAACTGTCATGACATGTGTTTCCAAACTGGATGCACTACTGACGAGACATCACTACTGTAGACAAACTTTGTATTGTAAACAATTTGGTTTGCAGGTCAGTGGTGGGCATTATGTCACACTACACTACTTCTCATTCAACTGCATCAGCCATATTGAATGCTCTCATTGTACGAGCAAGTGTTGTCTTCATTGCGGTACTTTTTTAGTGCTCGACAGCAGGGACCTACAGTATCACATGAAATGCTTCATCTAAAACTTTTAAATGTTTTACAATTTTTGTATAGTTATTAGACATGCAGTTTTTATGATCTACTTTCAAATGAGCAAATACTTGGAATATTTGCACCACAAGACTATTGAAGTGAACTAAAATGAAAATAATGATTACAAATAGTGAAAAATGTAATCTTACTCTTGTAATAATGGTGACGTCTTGTTCTGACTATATGCATCAGGAAGGTCGTGTGATCATAAAAAGGGTTCGAGCAAAGGTACAGTGAGTCTTTCACAGAATCTGCTCTGAGTGTGTGTTCTCTCTATTTCTCGAGTGTTCTTTTCTCCTCCCCCTCATGTGTGAATATTTGATGAGAGTCTTACCTTTAGTTACCATGCATTATTTCTTCCTCAGCCTGGCTGACTGGCCTCTCTCTTGCTCTCTCTCCCTCGTGTCTGACCTCTGATTCTGCTAGAACAACAGTACAATCTGTCAATGAATTAAAAGCACACTATACATAAGTATGGTTGCGTATAGAAACAGAATGGTAACTTTTCTTTTTAATGTTTGTAAGGATAACAACAACTCTAGTAGAGATGGGTCAGGATGGCCTACCCTTTGGTTAGTTATTGTAAGTTGATGACGTGAGTAGGCTGTTATAACTGTTATACTGGCTCAGAGTCAGCACACTAAACCCCTTTCTCAGTCAAAGCTCCACTGCTACATTTCAAAATTAAAATAACATGAAACCTTTAACATTATCATTAAAATCACATTTACATGAATTCAGGTTTTTATATATATATGTTTACCCCAAAAGAGGGTGTGGTACATGTTTGGGGTGTGTTCACATTTGGAAGGTTTGGTTAGCTTAAAAAGAACTCTGGTGTGGTTAGTGCGGTTCATTGAATAAGTGTGAGCGCTGCCATCTGAACCTTGGTGTGCACCAAACAGGCAGACCAAGACCCACATTTCGGTCCGCTTTCAAAACAAACTCTGGTTCGGTTCAATTGAAATATGAATGCAACATGGACCAAAGACACCTAAACGGACCAAAAACAAGATGTGTACGACCCTAAAAATGACAGAGAATGCTCAAGCATACCTGGTTCTTGTTGATGTAGGAGCCATGTTGCCCATTACAGTTTGTTACAGGCATCGGAACCGTCATCTGATTTCATTTCATTTGTGTGTGTAACAGAGGAATTTCTGGTGCTGTTTTGACTCCATTATACGTTTTATAAGCTCTTTGTGAGTTCTCAGCTGGTAAAACTACCATTAAATGTACGAACGTACAATGAGAACGTTTAGCCCAGGGCACAGCATTGTTTTGGAAACATCATAAAAGCTGTTTTTTTTTCCCCTCTTTTTTTCTATTGTATCTTTAACTCCCTGAGGTCTGAAAACGCGCTGGCGCGTTTTGCGGGATTTTTTTCACATTGCAGCAAAACAGACTTAAAATACTCCGTCATTTCTTGTCATAGAGACATAAGTAATATATCAATTGAAACTATAGAATGTCTTCTTTTATTTGTGTACACTCAATGTTGTGCTTTTTGTAAAATAAAGAAAACTAACATGATGCGTGATCTCTCCTCTCCCTCTGAACGAAGTCCAATCTGATAGTTCTCAGAAAATGAACTGTAACTTATGAATACTAATGACAAAAAAAATGACACTTATGTCTAAAGAAACGTTGAAATGTCAGGTTTTAATTTGTGCAAGTCAAATCGAAAACAAACATTCTGTGTTTATGTAATCTGTATGAAAAGAGAGCCATGTCAGAAGTCTGTGATTCAGCTCATTACCCGCTAATGCGGCCACGCCCACGGAGCCAGCGCTATTCAGACGCAAATTCAGAGGCAATACATGCATTCATCATCTCAATCGTGTATTTATTGTCTTGAAAAGTGTTTATTTGGATGTTAAAGCCATGGTTAGCGATCTGTAGAAGACATGCCGTTAGTTCCTAGTTCCTTTTCTTCTTTATATGAATTTGTGGCCTAAAGGTGTACAGAGAGCGCCCTCCGGCTGCAAGTATGAATTAAAAACACCATTCCTGAAATGTCCTCTTCTTCTTTAGAATAATTTGTGGACTAAAGGTGTACAGAGAGAGCCCTCCGGCTGCAAGTATGAATTGAAAACACAGTATCCAACACTCATATTGATGACAATAAATATTACTTCTCAGTATAGAAAATTGACATAAATATATAAGAATCCATCAATATTTCTCCAAATGTGCATGCTTTTAAGTTAAAAGCCTATATGAAATGCCATAGAGGTAACATAATTGTTCAGACACTTTGCATCACAGAAATACATTATATTTTAACCCTCTGGAGTCTGAGGCTGATTTGGGGCCTGGAGAAGTTTTGACATGCTCTGACATTTGTGCTTTTTTCAGTTGTTCATAAACATATAAATGACAAAAGTGTCATTAAACTGTATTCAGCACAAACTAGGCTACAATAATATGTGAGGAACATGTATGTTTGTGTTTTTGAAGGAATAATGTTTATGCGTGGTTACTGAAAAAACAAAAAACTTAAGTCACTGAAATAAGGCCAAAATAAGTATATTAAATCTGTGTTCACAAGACTTTTAGGTATTGGAGGTTGTAGACTAGAGTTTTTGCTTCAAAATTATGTAAAAATTATGCTGCCTACTCCTTCATATAAAACAATATATTGATTTAGTTTTTGTAAGACACTTTTTGCCAAGAAACACAGTATGCATGGAGGCGTGAATCACCACTGAAAAATGGGCCATATAGGCCCATATAGTCTGAATATAGGCTTTTAGTTTAAAAGCATGCACATTTGGAGAAATATTGGATTCTCATATGCTTATGTCAATTTTCTATACAGAGAAGTTATATTTATTTAATATTCATTGTCATTACTATAAGCGCTGGTGTTTTCAATTCATCCTTGAAGTCGGAGGGCGCTCTCTGTGCATTTTTAGTCCACAAATCCATCTAAAAGAAGAAGAGGCTATTCCATGAATGGAGTTTCCAATTCATACTGAAGCCGGAGGGCGCTAAAGAAACAAAAACTCATCTAAAATTCATCTGTAGAAGAAAAGAAAACAGGAACTAACTGCATGTCTTCTAGAGCTCCCTAACCATGACTTTTACATTCAGATAAACACTTTTCAAGACAATAAATACACGATTGAGACGATGAATGCATGCATTGCCTCTGAATTTGCGTCTGAATAGCGCTGGCTCCGTGGGCGTGGCCGCATTAGCAGATAATGAGCTGAATCACGGACTTCTGACATGGCTCTCTTTTCATACAGATTACATAAACACAGAAGGTTTGTTTTCGATTTGACTTACATGATTTAAAACCTGACATCTTAACGTTTTTTTAGACATAAGTTTAATTTTTCTGTGATTAGTATTCACTAAGTTACAGTTCATTTTCTGAGAACTATCAGATTGGACTTCGTTCAGAGGGAGAGGAGAAATCACGCATCATGTTAGTTTTCTTTATTTTACAAAAAGCACAACATTGTGTTTTTACTCTGAGTGTATACAAATAAAAGAAGATATTCTATAGTTTCAATTGATATATTACTTATGTCTCTATGACAAAAAATGACGGAGTATTTTAAGTCTGTTTTGCTGCAATGTGAAAAAAAACCTGCAAAACGCGCCGGCGCGTTTTCAGACCTCAGAGTGTTAAAGAATATAATAGAATACCATTATTTTAAATTGTAATAATATTTCACAGTATTGCTGTTTATGATGAGCTGAGACATTATTACAGAGGGTTTTTTTCACAGCCTACCTGACTGAAAGGCCTCATTAATATGCAAGTCATTTCAGGTCATTATTATGTGATTCTTTTGTCTTCTCAGGTGTAAATGGCCCATTATTCATGCAGATTCACGCCTCCATGCATACTGTGTTTCTTGACAAAAAGTGTCTTACAAAAACTAAATCAATATATTGTTTTATATGAAGGAGTAGGCAGCATAATTTTTACATAATTCTGAAGCAAAAACTCTAGTCTACAACCTCCAATACCCAAAAGTCTTGTGAACACAGATTTAATATACTTTTTTTGGCCTTATTTCAGTGACTTTAGTTTTTTGTTTTTTCAATAACCACGCATAAACATTATTCCTTCAAAAATACAAACATGTACATACATGTTCCTCACATATTATTGTAGCCTAGTTTGTGCTGAATACAGTGTAATGACACTTTTGTCATTTATATGTTTATGAACAACTGAAAAAAGCACAAATGTCAGGGCATGCCAAAAGCATGCCAAATCAGCCTCAGACTCCAGAGGGTTAAGTTTTAGTGTAAACATTAAGTGAACCAGGACTAAATGTATAATTTTTTGTTGAGTGAGCTGAACTACAAGTTTGAACACACACTTAGAAGTACTGTAGAAAATATTAAAATCATTGATGTACAGTTACATTTATATTACTTTTAAATTTTACTTATTACATTTTAATTTTGGAAGAACAATGAGACAAATTTGGGTTCTTAAATTTTGCATGTTGATACATTTTCATCAAACAATAACTGACAGGCCCCCAATTGAAGACCTTTGATTTAAGCTATTAGTTGCCATGGAAAACGGTTAAATATACAGTGCTTTACTGCTTTGTTATACAATGATATTTAACTGCTGAATGCTGCAGTTTACCAATTGTAATCAAGTGTTCCAGAGGGTCATGACATTCAGTGTATTTATCTTATCAATATCTGTTAGTAGCACTTAAAGACCATATAGTCTTTCAGACAACCCATTTGTTGATTTTGAAATATATACATACAGTACTTGTGTTTAGAGATAATGTTATAGTGCAAGTGATAAATACTGCATTAACTGTCTAATCTGCCTTTCCACCTACTTTACTCATACTAACACAAAGACAGTGGACATTTTCAGTTATCATTATCATGTTTTTTAAGTGTCTTTTGAGTGTGCAGTGTCTAAATATATATACTGCACGTTGTCTCACATCCATATAAGTCTGAGAACTTGTGACAAAGTGAAGTAACAGTTTTCTCCAAGTGGGATTACACTTTAAAATGTGAAACAAAACAGAATAAGTGTTGCCTACTGTTTTGTGACACTTCAGTCTCCTCTGGTATGTTCTTGTTTGTTGGCATGACAATGCACAGGAAATGGCAAACATTAAGCATCTAACCTTGATTAACAGTAGGTTTTTTTACTTTAGCTAGGATGAAATTTAGCTGCCTCTGAGATAAAGGTTTTTGGATGTTTTTGAGCAATATTAGTATTTGCACAATGTGATTTATTGGTGTTCAATGGAACTTATAATTCAGATCTCTGAAAAAGATTTTCTCTAAGCAGTGTATTGTGGTTGGTGTGACACTTCCTCTACATGGTACTGCAAACATCTGCATATAGTCTAATTTAGCCCACCGCTCATGTGAAACTTCAGAGATCTGTGCTGCATCTTATCTTATCTTGATCATGCAAATGATTTTAGCCACAGGATTGAGTTTTCTACCTCTGTCATTTACAGGAAGAGTTTCTGAATGTCTGGTACCATGCTGGTTTTGAATTTTCATTTTCCCTCCATTAAAACAATTTTCTAGATTAAATACAACATAGCTGCTGTCAACATTTTTTTTTGTTGCATAAATGCAATTCCAGAGATGGATCATAATTCAGCTTAATTGCTGATTAACAGCATAAAGCTAAAGTTGTATTTAACTTCTTTAATATTCCTTTTTAAGGCATATGATTAAGGATTTAAATAGATAGTTCACCCCAAAATGAAAATTCTGTCACCATTTACTCACCGTCATGTTCTTCCAAACCCTTTTGCATTACTTCTCCTGCAGAAAATAAAATATATTTTTTAAAGAATGTTGGTAACCAAACAGTTTTGCTTGACCATTGACTATCATTGTATGGACAAAAAACAAACAAAAAATGTCAAAACTGTATTCTTATGTTCCACAGAGAAAAAAAAAAAAAGTCATACAGTTTTGGTATGACATGAGGATGAGTAATAACAGATTTTTGGGGGGGTGAACTATCCCTTTATTACATATAAATTACTCTCTAAATGAATTACTCTCATGCTTCACATGTCTGTTTCTCTCATCACATAGAAAACAGTGCGTTTGGTAGTGAACTATCATCACAGTCAGAAGGCCGTGGTTCGAGTAAATCCATTGGTCCCCCTGCATACCCTGGTGCCTGTGATCTGTCAGAAGTGTGAGTTTGACCCTGCCCATGTCCTGCTGTTCAGAGACAATATCAGCCACCAACAATTGGAACTGGACAAGTCACTGAGCGAGTTGGGTATCAGGGAACTCTATGTCCTGGATCAAATGCAAGGTATGAGATAAAAAAGTCAGGACACTTATGGTCACTTAGACCCTGTTTACACCTGGTTTTAAGTTTTTTTGTCGATCAGATCACAAGAAGACAAGGGAAACACATACACCTGGTGTTTTGCCAACTTTCGACCACGTCGGTCCTGATTTCTTCGGGAGGGTCTATGGGTGGGTAAATGTATGGGCTTTTTCAGATCATTCGATCTAATAGACGAAATAAGCTTGCACAATTTGCATATGAATGCAAGATTGTGTGTTTGAAATCAGGAATGCCAAGAGAACATTTGGTCAAACCAAACTTAGCTTTTCAGCTGAAAAAGTTGAAATCCTGTCTGGTTAGTGCGCTTCCTGTAATGTTTACGCACTAGTTCAGTAGGTGGAGAGTAGGCATCTTTTGTGGCTGTTTAAACACATTTGACCACATGAGCATCTACTCTATGAAAGTATTTTTGACTAGCTCTGGAAGTGGTCAAAAGTGGACAAACTCACAATGTTTCAGACCATGTTTACAACCTATATTTAGCACCATCCACTTGTGATCGGATTGACAAAACACTTTTTAATACCAGGTGTAAACAGGGCATTAGATATGCTAAAATTGGTTCTGTTCTTCTGAATCCAAAGTATTTAAACTATTAAGTTTCATTTAAAATAAGTAAGCGATTTGAATTTAGATCAGCAGTTCTCAACTGGTGGGTCACTGGTCTATTTGTGGACAGCATGGCAAAACAATACTAAATACAATTAATAAAGTGCAACTAAAACATTTTTTCTAAGTTGGAATGACAAAATAATAGGTTTTTATGTCACTTAATATGGCTAGAAAATATGACTATATGAAAAAACAGTATATGACCCAGAGATTGTTTCAAAATGCTTTACATAATGTTTTTAAAAATAAGTCTCTTATGCTTCCAAGGCTGCATTTATTTAATGAAAAATATAGTAAAAACCACAACAATTTTAAATAACTGTTATATTTTAATATACAGTGGGTACGGAAAGTATTTAGACCCCCTTAAATTTGTCACTCTTTGTTATATTGCAGCCATTTGCTAAAATCATTTAAGTTCATTTTTTTCCACATTAATGTACACACAGCACCCCATATTGACAGAAAAACACAGAATTGTTGACATTTCTGCAGATTTATTAAAAAAGAAAAACTGAAATATCACATGGTCCTAAGTATTCAGACCCTTTGCTGTGACACTCATATATTTTACTCAGGTGCTGTCCATTTCTTCTGATCATCCTTGAGATGGTTCTACACCTTCATTTGAGTCCAGCTGTGTTTGATTATACTGATTGGACTTGATTAGGAAAGCCACAGACCTGTCTATATAAGACCTTACAGCTCACAGTGCATCTCAGATCAAATGAGAATCATGAGGTCAAAGGAACTGTCTGAAGAGCTCAGAGACAGAATTGTGGCAAGGCACAGATCTGGCCAAGGTTACAAAAAAACAATTCTGCTGCACTTAAGGTTCCTAAGAGCACAGTGGCCTCCATAATCCTTAAATGGAAGACGTTTGGGTTGACTAGAACCCTTCCTAGAGCTGGCCGTCCAGCCAAACTGAGCTATCGGGGGAGAAGAGCCTTGGTGAGAGAGGTAAAGAAGAACCTAAAGATCACTGTGGCTGAGCTCCAGAGATGCAGTCGAGAGATGGGAGAAAGTTGTAGAAAGTCAACCATCACTGCAGCCCTCCACCAGTCGGGGCTTTATGGCAGAGTGGCCCGACGGAAGCCGCTCCTCAGTGCAAGACACATGAAAGCCCGCATGGAGTTTGCCAAGATGGTGAGAAATAAGATTCTCTGGTCTGATGAGACCAAGATAGAACTTTTTGGCCTTAATTCTAAGCGGTATGTGTGGAGAAAACTAGGCACTGCTCATCACCTGTCCAATACAGTCCCAACAGTGAAGCATGGTGGTGGCAGCATCATGCTGTGGGGGTGTTTTTCAGCTGCAGGGACAGGACGACTGGTTGCAATCGAGGGAAAGATGAATGCGGCCAAGTACAGGGATATCCTGGATGGAAACCTTCTCCGGAGTGCTCAGGACCTCAGACTGGGCCGAAGGTTTACCTTCCAACAAGACAATGACCCTAAGCACACAGCTAAAATAACGAAGGAGTGGCTTCACAACAACTCTGTGACTGTTCTTGAATGGCCAGAGCCCTGACTTAAAGCCAAATGAGCATCTCTGGAGAGACCTAAAAATGGCTGTCCACCAACGTTTACCATCCAACCTGACAGAACTGGAGAGAATCTGCAAGGAGGAATGGCAGAGGATCCCCAAATCCAGGTGTGAAAAACTTGTTGCATCTTTCCCAAAAAGATTCACGGCTGTATTAGATCAAAAGAGTGCTTCTACTAAATACTGAGCAAAGGGTCTGAATACTTAGGGCCATGTGATATTTCAGTTTTTCTTTTTTAATAAATCTGCAAAAATGTCAACAATTCTGTGTTTTTCTGTCAATATGGGGTGCTGTGTGTACATTAATGAGGGAAAAAAAATGAACTTAAATGATTTTAGCAAATGGCTGCAATATAACAAAGAGTGAAAAATTTAAGGGGGTCTGAATACTTTCCGTACCCACTGTATTTTTAAATGTGATTTATTGCAGTGATGTCAAAGCTGAATGCTCAGCCATTACTCCAGTCTTCAGTGTCACATGATCCTTCAGAAATCAGTCTAATATGCTGACTTGGCAAAGTAGAAGTAGAATTATTATCAGTTTAAAGTGATACATTTTGTAGAAACTGTCATGCATTTTTTTTTTTTTTTCACATTTTCGTGTTATGCATTTTTTTTTCCTGTTCAGTCACACTCTTAGATGTTTCCACTTACTGTATTTTTGTTGAGGCAGCGTAAGAGTTTAGTCAGTTCTATTTTTACCTAACATACTCGTATAGAACTTAAAGGCACTAAAAGCCTGTGACATTTCACTGTCTGAGCTTTGAGTCCTTTACTGTCTAGCCAAGAGTAAAAAATATGTCTATTCATCTCATTTCCTTTCAAATGCTCTACTGGTTTGATTGTTTTCAGTTCTCCAGCCTAAAATGGCTTCGACACCTGCCCTGAACTACTCAGGTACTGATGTACATGACTTTGGCTGAATAGTCGTCATAGTGCCTTTACAGTATATGTTGTTAAACTGTCTTGCGCTGAGAGTCTGCTTCCTGTCGCACACATTCTTGAGCTTTTTTTTTTTTTTTTAAATAAGCTGGTCGATAGAAACTAAACAAGACATGCAGTGCTTTTTTTGTATTCATGTTTCATGCTCATTGTTACTGTCATACTTACATTCTTACTGCATTTATGTTGTATTCAGAAAAACTGTTCCTTGTCCTGCTGATTCTTCTTTAGGTTTTGTAGCTGTGTTAGTGTTACTTCATCTAAATGCGTTGACGTAAAGGCTTTGCAGAAGTGTAGTGCCATCTAATGTCAGAATTTTGTACTGCTTTTGGTGCATTGCCGCTTATAACACTTCCTGTTCCATTTATTAATTCTGTTATCAAGGACCTGTTTCTTTATTGATTCCAAAAATGTGAAATACCTATTTAAACTCTTAAATTCTTCATATAACTGTCTCATACATGCTTAAATGTTGGACACTGAGTGACATGTTTGGGTGTCTTGTGATGCACGATGGGAATGCATTATTACAGTGCTTGCAAGTCAGCACTTAACATACACCATTTTACACTGTGTGTGTGTGTGTGTGTGTGTGTGTGTGTGTGTCTGTTTGATTATTCCAATGATAAATATGCTATATTTATGATTGATTTATACTACCATTCAAAAGTTTAGGGTCAGTAAGATTTTTTTTTTTTTTGTAATGTTTTTAAAGTCTTTTATACTCACTAAGCCTGCATAATTTTTAAAAATGTAATTTATTCCTATGAAAGCAAAGCTGAATTTTCAGCAGCCATTACTCTAGTTTTCAGTGTCACATGATTTTTAGTGCACAAGAAACATTTCTCGTTATCAGTTTTTTTCAAACAGTTGTGCTGCTTTATATTTTTTTGGGAAACCGATATGTTTTTTAAGGATTCTTTGATGAATAGAACGTTCAAAAGAACATTTATTTATTTGAAATAAAAATCTTTTGTAACACTGTAAATGTCTTTACTGTCTCTTTTGATTAATTTAATGCATCCTTGCTGAATAAAAGTAATAATTTCTTTAAAAAAATCTTACTGACCCCAAACAAGGCTAGTTTATGTCAAATGTAAGATTAAAGTTTGATCTTGTTGTCATTACAATAGCTGAGTTGCTTTGATGTTGCATTTCATTTGGACAGAACCAAAGCCTAAATCCTAACTCACTTAAAACTTTAACGCTACTGTTTTGCTGACATTCAAGCACTAGTATTTATTCTGCATATGTATATACCATAACCCATTATTCTCCTTAGCTAGCTCAAAATTAACTACTCAAAAGTAACATTGCTTGACTCAATTCTAGATTATAATAATAGTAGCCCTATGTGTTTGTGTAAGATGCTGAACGAATATGTTTCTCTTTCAGCTGAATCTCTTCACTCCAACAGCCTGAGTGGATCAGATAAAAAGGGTCTGCTGGGCTTCCTCAAGTTTAATCGCAGGAAATCAAAGGTAGAACATAGGCTCACATGTGCACAAACCTACACATACAGTACATTCGTTCATTCATATTTTTGTCCATTTAAACCTTGATGGTGCTGTATGTTTGAATGCTGCATGTCGTATAGCAACAAACACCTGAATCCATGGATATGCTGGAGGAAACTAATACATGTCGCAAAATATCCTGAAAATGAAACACTTAATTGTTATTGCAGTGTTTATATCCTGCACTGCATGGTTTTTATGGATATTGTGAGTCTGCCTGCCATGCTAGTGTTACATTCCCATTTCAGACTGAAGATCAGTCCTCTGAGGACATGGACAGTCTTGATGATGATAGTGTTGTTGACAATGCAGACACTAACATTAATGTAAGTACTAACCTATGAACTCCACTGTCCCTTACTAATCATCTCTCACTCTCATCTCTCCGCCTGCCACAGTTTTCAAACTTTAACACAGTTATACTGTCTGCTGGTTAATTCTTCTACATTTCATTAAATTGTTCATTTGTTCTTTTCAGAACTTCTGTGCCAAATAGCACCACACTTTTTTGTGGTTAATTTGATTGGAAATTTACTTTTATTACATCAGTGAATGATCTCTATTTTTAATTACGAAAAAGAATAGTTCTTGATGCTGATTAGTCACTACAAATATATTATATTAATACATTTTATTAATAACAACAAAACAACAACAATAAGAAAGGTAATAAAACTATGTTAATGGAAATTTGCCCCTTTTTTTTTAATAACGTTTACAGAATAGTAATGGAATTTGTTTTAAAAGTTCCACACTACATAAAAGAATAGTTCTGCACCAGAAATTCTGGTCTGAATGCTGATTGGTTAGAATGTAAATAAAACATAAATAATATATTCATGAATATATATTCATTTATTAATTTTATGCTATAACAACAACAACAATAATAATATAAGATAATAAATCTACATTAATGGAAATTTGTGTCCTTATTTATTTATTTATTTATTTATTTATTCATTCATTCATTTATTTCAATAAAAATTACAGAATAAGTGTGTTTCAAAAATATCCATCCAGAAGTTTCCATCCAGTATCACCACTAGGTGTCAGTAATCACTTGGGCAAAAGTGTAATCTCCAGCAGCGCTCACACAAAATTGATATAGAGGATACTGTTTAAATTTTATCTACATTTTATAAGGTTTTCTTAAGTTTTGCTTAAGTCACTATCACTGTTCAAACTTCATTCAGATGGATAGATCTCAGAGTTCTCTGCTGGTACTTTCCTGCTTCTTGGATGACCTTTTTGTGATATTACCCCAATGCAAACACACACACACACACACACACACACACACACATGTACGTACATACATACACATATGTTTGTTTCAACATATATGTATATATGGTTGTTTGCCTAACCAAACCCCTACCCCTAAAAATCACAGAAATGTGTGAAAACACTTGATTTAAATCCTATTTATAAGCCTTTTTAACTAGTGAGCAATGTTCCCTCTAATTTTTTTTCTCGTTGAGCAAAACTTTTCTCTGTTGAGCGCACATTTTGGCCACCTGAGCAAAAACATACATTATATCAGACCTGTACAATCAACGTAAACACACACAAAAAAATGGTTTTATCATGCAACTGTAACATTTAACTTTAATGTGCCGTTTCTATTTTATTTGACCCTTGATGTAACTTAGTGATTTATTTAATAATATGTTTGAAAACAAGCAGTTCAGTCACTAAATTAAGCACATTTTAGGTTACTTGAGATTTTTTCACATTGCTGTATTAACTTTACCAGTCTTTACCAAGAAATTCTATTAAAAAATAATTTCTATCCTCCTGCAGGACAGTTCAATTCTTTATAATAATAAAATATGAGCAGTTACAATGATGGTTTGGGACAACCATAATGTGTTTTTGTACAGTCAATTATTAGCAACAGACAGTGTTAAACCATAAAAATTACATGTTTATTGCTTATGAATTTCCCAGATTTTTTATACCAGGAGGTTTCAAGATTTTTCGTGGCAAGGAGCCCTAAACAATCCTTGTGAGATCATTTTCTTTATTAGGCTTACATTATAATATAATAAAATATAATATAATATTTAAGTATTTAAACTGATATACAGTATTATATTAGTTTAAATGCTTCCATTTGTTTTAATATATTATAAAGTAAAAACAAACTGAAGCATTTAAACAGATCTGATAGCTAAATATTTTTAAGAAAAGTGAACATGTTAACTCGTTTATAGTTATCTAAACATCCCTGAAACCCACACCACCACACACAAAAATCTATTTAAACTGAGGTATATCACTGATGTATTTTGAGTTTGCAAGCTACACCTGTGGTGGGAGTGTGATTGTAAATGTCTCAGAGTTTTGTTCATTCTGTGCCCATCATCCGTTATTTCCATCACTTTTCATTAAAACATGACGTTTTATTTCACATTTCTTTTCGTTTCGCGTTGCCTCTCGTATTGAGGTATTTAGTCCGCAAACATTATTTTATATACAGTATTCTTACCGCGACTGATTTGGCTCAGGGCCAGCCAGCTCACACGCGCTCAATCGTTCTCTTTCTATACATGGGTTTCAAAGACGTCACTTCCGCTATGCCCGCCGCCATATTTGGGACCGGTCACAGCTGCGCGCCCTGTTTAAGTCTATGGTGACAGCAGCTACAACTACCAGAGGAAGGCCAACAAAACGCTCTCAGAAGGTTCACAACAAGTTTATAATAGATCTTGGATATGTGGTGCTGTTAGCCGTTTCAACAGTCGTCAGAACTTCAAATTTATTTGATTTATTTGAAAATATTATGAATTCTAGTTGCTGTGTTTCGGCGTGTTACAGGATGAACAAATTCACGACACCAGCTGACTACATTACTTAGTTCAAGTACATGCGTGCATGATTTTGTGCAAATATAAGTTGTAATTTTATGTATAGCTTGTATAAATATATATGAATTACCATAGGATGTGTCCTGTTGAGTTAATTAACCTTCTAGCAAAGCGCTTCAGTTTACGGGTGTTCATTCAGCGCGCGCAGCTCAAATAATACTGTTATCAAAATGAATCTGTTATTGATGTTATTGTATACAAAAAAAAATCTGTTATTGTTCATGATCCTTATTATTAATCAAACTATGTGTTGATGAAAATAATACTAGAATATAAGAGCTAGTTATTAAAAATAATGCATTCGTTTTCTAAAAGAAATATTAAAGTTTTAATAATACTGTGTAGTAACGTTAAACATTTTAATGACTTAATCATTGCTGTTTGAGCTGCGCACGCTGAAGCTGAAGAGAATAAAAAAAACCATAAACTGAAAGTTAATTAACTTTCAACTTTTTAATTAATCAACGGAACACATCCTATATAAAATAATCCAGATATTAATACAAAATAAAAATAATATTACAACTAGTATTTGCACAAAATCACGCACAGATGAACTTGAAGTAACCTCATTGAAACTCCGAAACACAGCAAATAAGCCCAAATAATTCACAACGTTATTTTACAAGTATATACGATTATAATATCATGTATAAGAAGAAGACAGTCCCAATCATATTAATGTTTTGTCTTTTTGAGCGCTCGCACTGAAGCTATAGATGATCATCAGCTCTGTGGGTTATTTACCTCAACGAAACACATCCTTTATGAGAATAATCAGATATTTATACTTAATAAAATTAATAAGTTTTATCTGTACAAAATGACGCGAATGCACAAGTGAAGTTTGAACAAGTTATGTAATCAATGTTTAACTCAGTCGACGCGCTCTTACCACAACAACACGCTGAAACAACAACACAGAGAATTCACAACATTTTATTACAATAGTGTCCTCGTTATAATGTTACGTAAATGACAGTCCCAGCAGTTATTAATGTTGTGCATTGCTGTTTGGCTGCCAGTGGTGTGGTCCCTTCTGAATGAAGCCAATAATTCTGCCGATCTAACTACTTTGGGATCAAATAAATTTGTAGTTCTGACGACTGTTGAAACGGCTAACAGCACCACATATACAAGATATATTATAAACTTGTTGTGAACCTTCTGAAAGCGTTTCGTTGGCCTTCCTCTGGTAGTTGTAGCTGCTGTCACCATAGACTTAAACAGGGCGCGCAGCTGTGACCGGTCCCAAATATGGCGGCGATAGAATACAGTGACGTCACATGAAACCCATGTATAGAAACTGTAAACCCCATTCACCGGTTCTAACTCTATAGCGACAATAACTCTATAGCGGTTGTCCAGAGCACTTTATTTCTCATTTCTCATTATTTCTCATTTAAACTACTACAATCAAATGGATTTCCCCACACATGATTGTCATGTCTGTTCTCTGCGCGGCAATTATTTTTTCTGCGCGGCCGCGGCTTCAGAAGCGCAGCTTAGAGGGAACATTGCTAGTGAGGACATGTAAAATGTGTTCACTAGTTGGTTGTCATTATATTTCACTATATAAGTGAGGACATTTGGCCCTCACAAGTATAGTCAGACTCAAACCTGCACAAAAGAACCTGCTGCAAACAGAAAACTTTATGAATTTACAGTATATTATAATAATAATAATAATTTTGTTTTCATACCATTTTTCCAAATGAGTACGTCCCCAAAAGGAGGTTTTATCAGATTGACTTTTGGGTACAAATGTGTGTTGAATATATGGTTAAGTAGGTATACTCACACACACTTAATCTTCCAGAGAGTTTATCTCTACACCCACATTGCTCTGTACATCTTTTCGCTTCTCTCTGAGAAACACACTGTGTTCTTGATGACACTCAGACACATGCGCTTAACAGCCTGGACGTCCATAATTCATCTTTAATATGCCAGTTATTTTATATCAATCACCCTTTTTTATGAAGGGCTCTTCCCTTCTCTTGATGCTCCCTCCCTGTAATTGCACAAGTTCAGGTGCACGCTATTTACAATATCACAGAGCCAAGAGCCATGAGCCATTTTCAACACGTCGCAGTAACTGATTTCCGATTATATAACCCACTAATAGCCATTCCCACTTTGAACATTCTGTTCTAAGGGCAGAGAGGGGTGAGAAAAAAAAAAAAACGATGGAGAGAACGCCAAACTTTTACAGGGAGGTTGTGTAGTCCAATGAAAGCATGTGGCCAAGATAGGGAAGCTGTGATTATTTTGTCTTTGTACTTTTTCCAGATGTTAGTGTGTTTGTTTGTGTAGGTGTATATGTATGTTTGTGCCGAGTTTTATGTCTAGTTTGGATCATATGTCTGTTTGTTACGCTTTCTTCTCAAGTCAAGCTGTAAGACTGCATACCTTTCCCTCTCTCCCGTTCCAACCAACAGCTGAGCTCTCACTCAAACACTCATGCAAGGTTCTAGAAGATCCGGTGTCGTTCCTGTCAGTGTTTGCCAGATCTCTCTGCTCTCTCTTAAAGGAACATCCCCTCTGTCCTTTTCACACCTCTGTGTGTGTAGTTACATTTCCCTGCTTTTCTACTTTTGTTTGTAAGGTGAAGTGTGTAATTTTTTACATTAGCGGCAACAAACAAAATTGCAAAAATAATGTTTGCTTTCAAACAGATTTCCCAGACATTTCTACCACCGCTTCCAGTCCAAAATTGTTAACTAAACAGGTAGTTACACCTCAATCTCACGCCATTGATTTAGGCAGTAGTTGAATGTTGGACCACTCAAACAAATAAAAAATCTTGTGAAAGAACCACAGTCTTAAACCTCCTTCAGGAGCTGAAGAATGGCTGTTTCTGCCAGAATGGGTGGTTCACCATACAAGCTAGAACCGCCACTGGTTTGCAATGTTTTCAGATAAGTGATATCATTATTTGATCTTTTGATTATGTAATACGAACTAAAACAATACAAAACAATAAAACAATACAATATATATATATGCACACACACACACACACACACACACACATATCCAAAGATTCCATAGTTTATTAAAAACTATGCTCGCAACAATTGTGCTCTCAACAGTTCAGTCCAATTTCACGAAATGAATTGGAATTTAAATTGTTTCTTAAATTCTCAGTTCAGCACATAGCCTTTGTCACATAATGAAATAGGAGAATGAATTTTAACATCATACAAAATTATACTTTTAATGTCAAGTGTGTGTGTGTGTGTGTTTTTTTTTTTTAACTTCTAGAAATTCACTAGTGTAAAACTTAAAACTTCTCATTCAAAGATCTACACAATATGTGCACTTGTAAATTTTACTAATGAAAGCTGTATAAAACAGAGAATAGGGCCATAACTGGATTATTTATTCAAATGAATCTATTACTGGTTTCCCCATTCTTTTATTTTCTTTCTCTTCACCTACCCTGGCTTGCAGTTCTGCTTCTCAATAATTACACAGTTTAATTACACATTATGCTAAGTGTTGTACAGATTTATAAATTTGGGAATACTAAAATCATAAACTTGCATAGCAGGTTAAGGAATCAGAAGATATCAGCAATTGTTGTAGTTTAGTGTATATCTTGAGACCCTCCCTGTTAACGTCTTCTCAGGGCAGCTGTTTTATGGTGTGTAAACGTGGGGACATGGCCAGGGTAATGCCCTCACAACTCATCCATTCTCCAGGAGCAGGTCGTGACAAATATTATTGATTATTGATTATTGAGTTCCATCACTGTTATAGATATTGCGCCTCCCCTGTTTCTTATTGCCTTGCAAATTATTAAAGGATTAGTTTGATTTAAAATGAAAATTACCGCAAGCTTTACTTACCCTCAAGCCATCCTAGGTGTATATGACTTTCTTCTTTCTGATGAACATAATCAGAATTATGTTAATAAATATCCTGATGCATCCTAGCTTCATAATGGCAGTGAACAGTGAACGGGACGTCGCGTCAGTTATGCTTTTTTCATAAGTTGAATACGGAAGGCGGTCTGGCAGAAACTAAATATTTTACTTCAAAACTTGTTAAATATGGATATTTTTCTTACACAAATGCATTGCTTCACTTCATAAGGACTTTATTAACCCCCCGGAGCCGTTAGGAGTACGTTTATGATGGATGGATGCACTTTCTTGAGCTTCAAACTCGTTGGTCCCATTTACTGGCATTATAAAGCTTGGACGCATCAGGATATTTATTAATATAACTCCGATTGTGTTCATCAGAAAGAAGAAAGACATATACACCTAGGATGGCTTGAGGGTGAGTAAAACTTGGTAATTTTCATATTGAAGTGAACTAATCCTTTAAAGGGCACCTATTATGCAATATTCACTTTTACATGGTGTTTGAACATAAATGTGTGTTGGCAGTGTGTGTACACAACCACCCTATAATGGTAAAAATCCACCCACTCCTTTTTTTTTGTAATTCCTATAAATCATAAGCAGTATTTCAGAACAAGCCGTTTGCAGATTCTGGGCAAAGTGACATCACTTTGCACAGGCCCCCGCCATGACTGCTGACAGACTCAGGCGTATTAGCATAGACCCCGCCCTGAGCGAGTTATACACAGTCCGCCATTTTCTCCAGGCTGGAACAGCAGTAGCGACAAGAATGTCTCGTAAGCGAGGTGTTTTGTTGATGGGTGTAAGACAGTCACCATGTACTCCTGACATCAGAGCCGCTGAAGACGCAGTGGATTAGTTTTGTTTTTGAAGAGAATGCATCCCCATATACCTAAATTTGTTTATGTCTGCACAAATCATTTTAGACCAGACTGCTTTCTGAACAAATGTCAATACAAAGGGACAATAAAAAACACAGGTTTTGCAAAAAACTTGTTACTCAAGGATGGATCACTACCAACTGTTCGTGATCCAGCTTACAGTCTCTGGAGCGATACTGGTTATGGCAGTAATGAAAGGGAGAGCACGCACTTTATTATACAGTAATTGATCCGAGTTGATTGATAAAGCTTACCAGTTTATTAAGAACCCCCCTGAAAAAACATAAGGTCTATATATATTTGTTTACTGTTAATTGTAACAAGTGTTTCTGTGTAATTTGCTGTGTATGTTGATGATAATGCAAAGGAGAGAGAGAGTTTATGGATAATACTTTAATGCACACTTCTTGCACTGTCTTTTATTAAGCACTTACAGTGATTTTCTGGAGAAAATGGAGGCTTCATCTTTTGTGTGAAGTGCAATAAACATCATAAAACTCAAAGTTTTGGCCATCATTTGATGGGGTCCACTATAACAGTCTTGTACTAATAATGAATAAAAGCAAGATGACAACATAAGTTATAACCGTAATTAAAGTAAACAATACCTGTTCTATTTCCATGCAGCATATATTCTCTGGCTCTGTAGGCATTATCCGGTTCAGAACACAGTTTCTGACATTATTAGTGTGTCCTAATTATTTATTCTAACTACCAAAACCTAACTGAAAAGTGATACTTTATTTCAAGCCCATCACATCATTGGAATTCCTATACTGTACAGTACTTATAATTTAATTAGGTAGAGTAAATTCAGGTGGTATCACTCACATGCTTTGTAATAGTTTATATATGGGGAAACAATGGTTTCAAAATAAATGTTTTAAAACATTCTAAATAATGGCAGTTTAATTGATATTTGATTATGAATTGATAATGATATTTTTATTTTTAAGATATTTATAAAGATATTTTGCATTACAAAGTTATATTTATGAGGATAAATATAATTATATAAGTAGTAAGCAATGAGACCCACGTAGCAAATATTGTAAAGGGTGCTATTTCCTAAGAAAGGCTCATAAACATGAAAAGTAATGGCTATTCAACCTCATTTCTCTGTACAATGCGCCTTCATTATGCATACACCTTGTCATTTGCACTAAGCTAGCCTCTACTTTCTCTACTTTGCACTTATATTTATAGACATATTGCTAAATGTGTATTTGTATATATCTTAAAGTTTCTCTCTTTGTTATGCTCAGGGTATATCAAGTGGCTCCTGTGTGGAGACCCGTCCTAGCACTCTTGGTCAGTCTCAGTCTGTGATGAACATCTCCAAGATGTCCCCGAAAGTGGAATTAAAGAAACGCAGAGCTCCAGCACCCCCATCAGCTCCCACACAGACTTTACCACTAACATCACAGGTTTGAGCAATGACACATACACTAATCATAACCACTGACACATATTTACACAGTCTAAATAATAATTCCTTGGAGTAGCTGTCATTTTAGGTCTTTAGTTTTTTTTTTATTTATATTTTTTTATTAACAGTTCCTGTGCACTGTACAAACCTGTAATTGTATGCTCTGCTCTGTTAATATTGTAGCTTACAGGGATGTAAAACTTACCATACATAAGCAGTTACACAGTTTAACTGATTGCTATAATTGCAAAACCGCATTGGAATTGAACCTCAAGAACCAAACCAACCAGCTCTGAGATGAATCACAAAGAAACTGTCACATTAAAAATTTTGATTTGCCGCAAAAAAATTAAATGACTATCAGAAAAGAATGTATAGATGTAATGCTGGCTAGATCCAAGAGCATGATCCAAGTGCAATAAGGTTTAATAAAGATATAAAATAACCCAAATACACAAAGTAATACACTGGGAACTCCGGGAACAGATAAACGAAACAGAACTAAGCTCACCAACAAAACAACCTGGGAAGAACAAGACCTGACAATGAACACAGGAAAAACTGGGGTTTATATACACACAGGGTATTAGACTAACAAGACACACCTGGATACAACCAGGGAACTAATCATAAAGAAAAATACAAAGGACTACAAAATATGGCACAGGAAACAGGAAAAGAACAGGGCAGAATGCAACCTAAAAGTCCAAATAACAAAACACAAGATACACAAAACTGTATGTAACAATAATATGTAACAATAGGACTGTGTAACAGTTGATGTGCCCTATTAACTTTCATAGTAATTAAATAATGCGCATGAAGAATCATTTTCACACATCAGCCTTTGAGTCCAGACCTTAAATTCATCAAGTCTTCGGAATGTGCTGGAGTAGACTTTACAGAGTGCTTGACTCTTGCAATGTCAATAAGATCTTGAACAAAAATTGATGCACCTCTTAATGGAAATAACATCACATTTATTTCCATAAACATGTTCATCAATTTTTGGTCAAGATCAAGATTCATCTAAGATCTGGCCTCAGAGGTGCCAGTTCATGTGTGAAAATGATTCTTCATGCTCCCTCCCAACCATTCTTTTACAATTTGAGTCTGATGAATCTTGACATTGTTTGAGAAATGAAAAGCTACACACTTCATCAATTAGGGTTAGAAGAATTCTTGCCAAACATATAACAAGCTAGAAACATAATAATCACTGTAATAATGATCCAATCATAGACTCTTAAAGGTGCCCTAGAATAAAAAATTGAATTTATCTTGGCATAGTTAAATAACAAGAGATCAGTACATGGAAATGACATACAGTGAGTCTCAAACTCCATTGTTTCCTCCTTCTTATATAAATCTCATTTGTTTAAAAGACCTCCGAAGAACAGGCGAATCTCAACATAACACAGACTGTTACGTAACAGACGGGGTGTACGCCCCCAATATTTGCATATGCCAGCCCATGATCGAGGCATTACACAAGGGCAGCGTATTAACGTCTGGATCTGTGCACAGCTGAATCATCAGACTAGGTAAGCAAGCAAGAACAATAGCGAAAAATGGCAGATGGAGCAATAATAACTGACATGATCCATGATAACATGATATTTTTAGTGATATTTGTAAACTGTCTTTCTAAATGTTTCGTTAGCATGTTGCTAATGTACTGTTAAATGTGGTTAAAGTTACCATTGTTTCTTACTGTATTCACGGAGACAAGAGCCGTCGCTATTTTCATTTTTAAACACTTGCAGTCTGTATAATGCATAAACACAACTTCATTCTTTATAAATCTCTCCAACAGTGTAGCATTAGCCGTTAGCCACGGAGCATACTATCAAACTCATTCAGAATCAAATGTAAACATCCATGTAAATACTATACTCACATGATCCGACGCATGCATGCAGCATGAATGACGAACATCTTGTAAAGATCCATTTTGAGGGTTATATTAGCTGTGTGAACTTTGTTTATGCAGTGATAGAGTCGAGAGCTCAGGAGGGGGTGGGGAGCGCGCGATTTAAAGAGGCCGCAACCTGAATCTCGGCGCATTTCTAATTATGTCCCAAAATAGGCAGTTAAAAAATTTATTTAAAAAAATATATGGGGTATTTTGAGCTGAAACTTTACAGACACATTCAGGGGACACCTTAGACTTACATTACATATTGTAAAAAAAACGTTCGATGGCACCTTTAAGCATTTGCCTTTTTAAATCCAAACAGCAACTTTTTTTTTTGGCCAGGCAATGTATAATAATAATACAGTATAATTCCATCTATGTTACATGCAAGAGTGAGAAACATCATCTCATCTTGACTGACATTTGCATCATTCATTTGTAAAGAGATCAGATGAAATAGTGTTGATGTGTACTAATGTACATATGTTTTCTTAGTTCCAGTACACTGTAAGTAGTATGGCAGTTTGAGGTTTGACCACATGAGTGCAGTCATATAATGTCTGCCTGGCTCCTGTAGATCTCTCACAGGTTTTAAGCTTAAACTTTTACCTGATCAAACTATAGAGCAAAAACAGTGACTCAACAGTGCATTTTGTATCTTTTCTCATCTATAGAGTTGTATATTTATCAAGATGAACCTGTATAATTAAATTTAATGTGTTAAGTATTTAAAAGCATTGTTTTGGTCTTTTGAGCCTGATGCAAATAGTGAATGTTCATCATGTGTTCTCCCTCTGTACAAATAAGATGAGGATTTTACAATGGGCTGCTTTAAGAGGCTAGAGAAGGTCATCTCACCCTTATCCTTTCATGACATCATCAGAGCCCTTTGGTAGCTCAGCTTATGAAAATACTCTGCACATGAGGCAGAGACCTTAAACTACTTCTCTGGCAAGAAAACGATAGCGAGTGATTCGTAACCCTTAAAGGACTACCTCATCCAACAATGACAGTTCTTTTCATGACCCTCATGAAACATCATTTTTTTGTTTGTTTTTTTTCTTCAAAATGACATAACTTATGACTGTAATAGTTTATGAAAGGTGATGCAGTCATTGATACCTTATGGCTATTTTCAAATTTTTTTGCATAGATTACTGTATGTAGCATTTACACACTGGAAAAATTTACAAGGGCCACAAAGTGGTTTATTTTTCCCACATCCCTCCTCCTTCCCAAAAAGATCTGACTGTGGCCCTGTAACGCTAACTGACACTCTGGTCTATTAGATGTGTTTTCTGGGCTTTTCTCAGCGGTGGCTGGATTTATGACTGATTAGGCAACACTGTGGAGGTCTAAATGTGACCTGGAATAGGGAGATAAAAATAAAACGGTCACAACAAAGAAGCGCGGTATTGACGCGAGACCACACTGTTACAGTACAACTCTCCTTCTCTATGTTTGTAAGGAGGGAGACATTGTGTTTTGTTTAAATGACCCCTTTTGCCAAAGCAAACCTCTTTATGGATGTTTGTTTAGGTTTATTTTGAGGATTAAGTGTGTGTTTAGTGTAAGAATACTTGTTCTTATTTGCATCTTAGTTTTTATTTTTATTTAAAAAAAAAAAAAAAAAAAAAGGAATATTTAATTTTCCAATATTTTGTTGCTCTCATGTGAGAGAAGAGAAATGTATTTAAAGTCAAGAATTGTAAAAATAATAAACACCAAAGCGCATGGTCTGAAGTGCATGGCATTTAGGGCATGTCCAAATCCTCTTTTGCTAGTTTAACGACGGAAAAAAATGTCTAAAAGTATTGCCCCTATTCTCTTAATGAGTCATGGGTGTGTTTTGGGTGTAACGTGCAATAAACCAATCAGAGTCTCATCTCCCATCCCTTTTAAAAACCAGTTGTGCTTGCACCATGGTGGATTCACTATTTACATGGCAAATCCTTTTATTTTTATTATTAAAAATGTTTGTGTGCTGCTGTGCGTCCCTGTGTGTGTAACAAGCAGAGTGTACGCACATTGTGCACCTGCCTATAGGCGCATTTTGTTGTTTAAATAACAACAAAATACTGCGCCATTGACTTAAGACCAGGTTTTTGTTGGTCAATGGCACAGTCGTTTTCAGTTGCCTCAAAATAGCAACACACCAGCAATGTGCCTGAATACACCTCGTTTTCAGACCAGCACGCCCATGGGCGAACAGATGGGCACGAGTGCATTTGCTATTTAAACAACGTGGCATTGCGCCGGGTGTATGATAGGGCCCCTTGATTTACACAAATACTGACAACAGTAATCTTCATGTCAATTTTTTTTTTCTCTAATTTATGTAAAATTACCTCCTTTATGTTGATTTCCAAATGAATGTGTATATATATATATATATATATATATATATATATATATATATATATTTTTTTTTTTTTTTTTTTTTTTTTTTTTTTTTTTTTAAATCTAAAATGACTCTGCATCCTTACACACACAACAAGAGTCCAGCGACAAATGTTTCTTTCTGTCCACACTGAAAACTCATTGGACCAAAATTACACTTCTAAAAATGCTTGCCACTGAAATATTTATAATACTTGGCCATACATTAATTTGTTTCCCTCTTTCTTCTTTCCCCCAAAAATGGATGTCACCACTGTGATGCTACAGTGATGTTGTGGGTGGTTGCTAAAAGTTCCCTTTCATGGGAACATCGACGCTGCGTAAGCGCTTTGGGAGCGCCTCTGCGTGTTACGTCTTGAAGCACTCGTGAAATCGAACCAATAGTGTGACGGGATGTCAGAGCGGGTGACGTCACGGACCAGGAAACTCTAAAGCACCCTTGAGAACAAAGAACGCCAGCTTCTGAAGTCTTCAGCAGCGCTCTGTGTTATCGTGTGTCTTATTTGGTGTTGTCTGTCCCTTTATATCTACACAGCAAACAAAATATCTCTTCGTCCGAAAATATCTCCCGTGTTTGGGAGTGGAGCATGCACAGGCAGCTCTCGAGGGAGCTGTCTGTGTACATTGTGAAAAACTGACGCTCCGTACACTCCGCTCACGCCGCGCATTCTTTGACAAGAATAAAGAGGGCGCCGCGGCGAGTGTTCCTCAGGGTTCGGGTCCCGCTGCTGCCGAGGCACAGCGGCGGCTTCAGTCCTGGGGTTCACAGATGGATCTGGCGGAGGGGCTAGAGACGGGTCTTGCCCTATCTAAGCCTTCACCCGCCAGACCCAGTGTCTCTCCCCTGGCTGCGGAAGCACGCGCTGCGGTTTCTTCCCCCAGGGTAGAGGCACCTGCACCGGCGCTTCACTTATCCAGCTCCGAGGAGATGGATGTAGCGAGCGTCGGGGCTGGAGAGGAGGACCCGCCATCTTCATCTCCAGCTCATGAGGAGCTTTTAGATGTTGTGACTCGGGTGGTGGCAAAGTTAAAAATAGAATGGCCAGAAGAAAGATCAGAAGCGCAAACAAAAAGCAAACTGGATGAGCGCTTTCTTCCCGCCCGATCACAGCCTCAGCCCCGGGGATTGCCGTTTTTCCACGATCTCCACACCGAGGTGTGGAGATCGTGGCACAGCCAGCACAATTTCGTGTTTACAACCCACAAACCACTCTATATAGTAATATAGTAGGAGGTAAACAGCACGGTTATGGGGCGATGCCTCAGGTCGAGGAGACGCTCGCGAGCTATCTCTCGCCTGAGACAGCATCGTCCCTAAAATCCCCGACTTTGCCCACCAGACCCCTGCGTATAACATCAGCGCTGGTGGGCAGGGCTTATGCCTCAGCAGGTCAGGCGGCCGCATGTCTCCACACTATGGCCATCCTCCAGGCATATCAAGCCGACCTGCTGGGGGAGATAGACGAGAGTGGCGAGGCGACTTTTGACACTATTCAAGAGCTCAGGAAGGCTACCGACTTATCTCTCCGGGCCACCAAGGAGACGGCAAAATCAATAGGCCGCTCTATGGCAGCCCTGGTGGCCACGGAGAGACATTTATGGCTCAACTTATCAGATATAAAAGAGCGAGATAAGTCTGTGCTTCTAGATGCACCTGTGTCTCCCCTGGGCCTTTTCGGCGACTCGGTTACATCTGTTGTCGAGAGGTTCCAGGAGGCAAAAAGACAGTCGGCGGCCTTCCAAAAGTTCCTCCCTCGCCGCTCTGGACTTCTGAGGGCAGCCCCCTCCGGAGAGGGTCTTGTAAAATTAAAATCTATAATACTAACCCCTCTTTGGCGCCCTCAGGGGGCCGTTCTGCCAACCCCGCCGTCTCGTGCGTTACATGCGTTCGGCCTATCTCTTTCACCCCGCACCTTCACAAAGTGCGTGGATGCGGCTCTGGCTCCGCTGAGACTCCAGGGCATCCGCGTGGTGAATTATATCGACGACTGGTTGATTCTGGCTCAATCAGAGCAACAGGCAGTTCAACATCGAGATGTAGTTCTGTCACACATGAGAAGGTTAGGGTTGAGACTCAATACCAAGAAGAGTGTGCTTCTTCCAGCTCAAACTACCAGCTATCTAGGGGTAGTTTGGAATTCCACGATGATGCAGGCACATCTGTCTCCTGCCCGGGTGAATTCTATTCTCTCAACCGTGAAAGGGGTGAAATTAGGCCAGTCACTCACTGTAAAACAGTTTCAGAAACTGTTAGGTCTGATGGCAGCCGCTTCCAACGTGATACCTTTTGGTCTGCTGCACATGAGACCGTTACAGTGGTGGCTCAGAACCAGGGGGTTTTCTCCGAGGGGAAATCCTTTTCGCACAATCAAGGTCACGCGGCGATGCCTTCGCGCCTTGGCAGTGTGGAAGAAACCCTGGTTTCTGTCCCAAGGTCCTGTGTTGGGAGCTCCTTGTCGTCGCAATATGCTAACGACGGATGCGTCTCTCACAGGCTGGGGGGGCGATCATGAGTGGTCGCTCAGCTCAGGGTCTTTGGGGGGGACCATCATCGTTCCTGGCATATAAATCAGCTGGAGATGATGGCGGTATTTCGAGCACTCAAATACTTCCTCCCAGACCTAAGGGGCCATCACGTGTTAGTTCGTACAGACAACATGTCGGTAGTCTCCTATATCAACCATCAGGGGGGTCTGAGGTCTCGCCAGCTGTGCAAATTATCACATCAGATCCTCCTATGGTCCCAGGGGAAATTTCTCTATCTGAGAGCAGCTTATATCCCGGGACATCAAAATGTGGGGGCAGACATCCTGTCGAGGCAGGGGCCGAGGCCCGGGGAATGGAGGCTCCACCCCGAGGTGGTGGAGCTGATATGGAAGAATTTCGGTCGCGCAGAAGTCGACTTATTTGCCTCGAAAGAGACGTCTCATTGCCCGTTGTGGTATTCTTTGACCCATCCCTCTGGGGCTGGATGCTATGGTACAGACGTGGCCGAGGCTGCGTCTGTACGCATTTCCCCCGATCGCTCTGCTCCCCGGAGTTCTGGAGAGGGTTCGACGGGACGGGGTCCGTCTAATATTGGTAGCCCCGTTCTGGCCGACCCGGATATGGTTCACGGATCTAGTATCCCTCTTAGAAGGCTCCCCCATGGAGATTCCGATCAGGCAGGACCTTCTGTCTCAAGTGGGCGGCTCAATAGTTCACCCCCGCCCGGAGATATGGAAACTGTGGGCCTGGCCCCTGAGGGGGCCACGCTCATAGAATCCGGTCTCTCAACCGAGGTTGTAGAGACCATTCTCCACTCCAGAGCTCCATCCACGAGAAAACTTTATGCGTATAAGTGGAAGCTGTTTGCTACTTGGTGTAGCCGACTACAGGTGGATCCGTTCCACTCCTCCATCAGTCATGTACTGCAATTTCTCCAAGAAAAATTCTCGGATGGTTTAACCCCTTCTACATTGAAGGTATATATTGCAGCGATTTCTGCTTATCACGCTAAAATAGAAGGCGTTTCTGTGGGTAGAAACCCTTTAGTCATTTCTCCGTGGTACTCAGAGGCTGAGGCCTGTGGTACGCACAAAAACTCCATCCTGGGACCTAGCCATTGCGTTGGAAGGGTTAGCTGCGGCTCCCTTTGAACCTTTGGAAGAAGTGTCTGAGAAGTTTCTCACTTTGAAAACCATATTTCTTCTGGCCATAACATCTCTCAAAAGAATTGGAGATTTACAAGCACTATCCGTTGCTCCTTCATGTCTAGACTTTGCACCTGGAATGGTCAAAGCTTTTCTGCATCCTAGACCTGGGTATATTCCCAAGGTCCCTACAAGTGTCCCGGGGCCGATTGTGCTGCAGGCCTTTTGTCCTCCACCTTTTGCAAATGCGGATCAGGAAAAACTAAATCTGCTCTGCCCAGTGAGGGCTTTAGACGCTTACGTCCACAGAGCTGCCCTGTGGCGAAAATCTGAACAATTATTTGTATGTTACGGATCTCCTAACAAAGGAGGTCCGGCGTCCAAGCAGAGAATGAGTAAGTGGGTGGTCGAGGCCATCTCGCTTGCCTATGAGTCCTCTGGGCAGCCTTCTCCGTTGACTGTCCGGGCACATTCCACCAGGGGTATGGCTGCCTCAAAGGCTTTGATGTCGGGGGTTCCCCTCAATGACATATGTGAGGCTGCTGGGTGGTCGTCTCAGCATACCTTTATTAGGTTCTATAACCTTGATTTGGGCTCCACTCCAGGGTCCTCAGTACTGTCGTCCTGAAAGATAACAGACATGCATTTGGTCTTATGGCCTAGTTGGGATAGCGTTCCCAAAGCGCTTACGCAGCGTCGATGTTCCCATGAAAGGGAACGTCTCGGGAGACGCTGCGTAGCTTAGCCATACTCCCAGCACGCCTGTGAGCGTCTGCTTCATCCCTATTTCAGAAGCTGGCGTTCTTTGTTCTCAAGGGTGCTTTATAGTTTCCTGGTCCGTGACGTCACCCGCTCTGACGTCCCGTCACACTATTGGTTCGATTTCACGAGTGCTTCAAGACGTAACACGCAGAGGCGTTCCCAAAGCGCTTACGCAGCGTCTCGTTCCCTTATTCAGGGAACCAGGGTTACAGACGTAACCCGAGACGTTTTCAGTATGGGCGGGGTTACCCAGAATCAAAAATAGAAGCCAAGTGACCATTAAAAAATTGTTTAATTCAAAAAGGTTTATGTGAAGGAAAGGTTTAGGTGTAAGAGGTTAAAATACCATTAGCTAAAAAAATAAATTAAAAAAACTCAATGTTTCACCATAAAAACGGGTTAAATTCAACATTCCAGCTCATGACCAGGGTACAGGGCAGCGTAATTAAATAGTACAGAGTTCTCAAAATGCATCACAGGCCCAGCATTCCTCAGGATTAAGAGGGGAGAGATTTCCATATATAACTTATTAACATGTAAGAGGCCATGGAAAGATTACAGGAGACTGTGTGGTAAATCATCTCAGGTTTATTTGCAATAAAAGGAATAAGCAAAAAAAGTGTTAATTTTATAAGCTTATGGGTTATCACATTGCACTTGTCTGCTGAAAAGTGCTGATACGTCTGCTGAAAATTTCATTAGCTAAGATAACTTTTTATGGGTGCTCTGTTCAGTGCCTGATTCAGAATGATTGAAATTATTACTACAGGGTATTTAGTCTAAATATTTCTTCCTTTAAAAGACACGTCACATGTGACCTTTCCAGTGTGATTACGTAATGTGTGGCACATCGCAGAGCTAGTGCAAGATGAGCATTTGCGGTTAAAAAGTATATAATTTCCATTTTATTTTAGAAAATGACTGATCATTTTGCTAGATAAGACCCTTATTCCTCAGTTGGGATCATGTAGAGCCCATTGGAGCTGTAATGAAACTGCTATTTGGACATTCAACCCGTTGGTAACCATTGAAGTCCACTATATTGTATGGAGAAAAATCCTGGAATGTCTTAATTTCTAGATTTAACACAGAGTGAAAAGTCAAAAATTATTAAATGCCCATGAGAAGCATGAAATACTAATGCAATACTAGAAATTGCAAAGATAAAGCATAACCGTTGGACAGAAAAATGCTAATTGGGCCAGCAGGGTCAGACAAAAACAGGTGGATTGAGGTGAAGAATTAAGTGTGAAAATATCAGAAACCTTTTCTCCAGCGCCACAATTTTCCAGAACTGCAACCTAACTGGAGTCTCCAGAAGTGCAAGGTGTCAGTATCTCAGAGACTAAAGTTAGGTAAAGAATCCGAAAAAAATGACCCCCACTTAATAAGAATCACAAGCTGAAGTGTTGTAAAATACACAAATATTGTTTTTTATAGGCTTTATAGACAGACAGATTGAGAGTGACTCTTGAAGGACCAGCACCACAACCTCTTGTACCACTGTTTCAAGAATTTATCTTTCAGAATCTGGCAGTAAGTTTTGGAAAATGATTTTTATTCCACATCTGCAAGATGGACTTTTCAGGATAGGAGATGGACTAAAAACTAACTCCCACACCTTACTGCCAGTGTGAAGTCTAGCTGGTGAATCGGCTTGATGCTCTTCATCTAAACTGCTAAAGACCGTGTTTCTGATAAACCATCATAGTCTTTCTGGTGCTGTTAGGGAAGTCTTACTGGTTAAGCTAGTTAAAGGCATACATTTCCCAAAAATGAAAATTCTGTTAGTTAAAGGCATACGTTTTCCAAAAATGAAATTCTTTCATCCTTTACATACATTCCTCTATGACACCTCTCAAAGTCTAAAGTCTTTTTCTGAAAAACCCTGAGTGGGTGATTGCATACATGCATTTGCACATATGCATCAGAACAACCTAGAGCACGCTGTGTTTCTGTGTGTTTGCCGCTCTGAGCATTATGTAGGGGAAAGTTGAAACAGTGCTCAGTGTTATGGAAGGAGCAGGGAGATGAATGACCAGCCAGCCTGCTGTGAAATGTAACCCAATGGCTCTGTGTCAGTGCGGTGAGACCCTGGCCTTCATAGCCTGTAATTAAGCACTCCTTCTATCCCTTCTCTCATCCGCTCTACATTAAAACTTTAACATGCTGGAGGAGTGAAATCATACATTTTGCTGCCCGGTTGTAGATTAAAGGTCAGAGGTTAATTGTGTGGTGCACACACAGATTAAGAGTCCCTTGAAGATCCATGTATTATGTACATACATCATAAAACGTAAACATGATTTTTATTTGACAAGGCCTACAGTGATTCTGTGCCTTTTTTAAATTCCAATTCAATTCTAATTTAATTCAAATTAAAATGAAATAGTAAACATTAAAGTAAAATTGAAATATATATAGTATATATTTATATAACTTCTCTAAATATAATTAATAATTTTTATTTTTACACAAAAGCTACCACACTATTGTTTATGTTTCTGATTAAGGAGCGTATATATAAATTATTGAAAATGTGTATAAACAGTACATTGTCAAATGGACAGTCAGTCAATACCAAACATTCATTTTATCTAATGGACATCACTGAAAATAATGGTTACTTACAGTTCAGTAAGTGAATCAGATGTTGATTCATTAATTTTGAAAGATTCAGTTCAATAAATAACTTGCCAAGTGATTCAAACTAACTTGTCTAGGTAACGCTTCACAATAAGGTTCCGTTTGTTAACATTATTTAACTACATTATGAACCAACAATGAATACTTCTGAAACATTTATTATTGTTCATGTTTATTTCAACATTTACTACTGTTTTCTGTGACATATGCTACTGAGGTTCACCAAAGCATAGGACTTGATGCGGGTGGCAGCGACCCATCAACTGATTGACAAGTGTATGTTTGCCATTGTTGTTTTCACACAAGGAGCATCGATTAACCTGCAAAATTAATTTCAAGTAGTGGAACATGAATAGTTACAAAAAGGAGTTAATCAAATGCTATAACAGTCAATGTTGACCCATTTCTTTTGTCCTCAACATACAGAGTGTGAATATGTCATGTAGTTCAATGTTTTTCTCACCTCTGACCCACATTTGAGCATGCATGTACCCAGGAATATTCCTCCTAGGCTTTTTAATTTCCAACATACTGTAGCTTGTTTTTGATTTCATGGTTCACACATGGATGTGACGGTTTTGGGATAAACCACACTGATTTTAAATAAATTGATGCCAGAGCCGATCAGGAGAAAGGTGTGGAGGATTGAGAATGGAAATACCTGAATAAAAGAGGAAGTGGAAGGAGCAACGACAGGTAGTGAGTGACGTGTTGAGTTGCAGTGAGAGGGCAACCAACAATAGAGGCTGCTGAGTGGAGAATTATGAAATTATTATTGAGTTATGTTCACGCTAGTTTGTGAAGATCAGTACAGCCCGGAAAGAGGAATTATGTTCCTGCCGCTTTGATGGATCTTCTTGGCACGGATGACCACAAGTGCTGGGTCCTATCGCTTCCGTGTTTGTCTGCTTAGCTCGTTTGATCCTCCGTCTGCAGCGCGTTGCCTGGCCTATGAGCTGGCATTCTACCTCAGGTCTTCAGTTCATCGAATAAAGAGGAATTAATTGCCGCACTGCAGCATGTTTTTTTTTTTGCCGTGAATGAATTCCTTTACATTAATGGACATCTAATTGTGTGTAACTGGTGGTTTGAGTTATCCTCGGTCAAACTGTTAATTTAATGTGGTAGATTTGAGTCTGCCTGGCGCCCGAATTGGCAAAGATTTTGAGGAATTAATTTAATTAATAATTTAATTCCAATAGTTAGGATACCACCGTTACATGGAATTGTACTGGAATTGAGTTGTTCAGGCTGGCTGCTGGTGTCTCGACATGCCAGCAAGCTGATTCATGTACAGTACAGTGGCTTTATTTTCTTTAAAACTAAAACTGATAAACTATGATGTTTGCAGTTATTTGATTCTTAAATACTAGTCTGAATTTTTGTATGTCTTTACAAACCTGTAGTGCTCTACTAAGCTGTACTTACCAATCAATATATACAAGCTGATACAAAAAAGACAGAAAATTACCCCCATTTAAAGGGAGAGTGGCTCCTTTTTAAAAATTGAGTTTATTACTTTTGTTTGTCTCCTCTGACAAGTTTCTGAATTTGACAGAAATTTGATTACATCTGCACTGTAGGGCTGTGATTCACCCTTAATGATGTAGATTTATATCAGTGAGCTGAGAGGAACTTGTTGTAATGATGTAATGTTTTAAGTTATAGCTTTGTTCAAACTTTATTCTACTTTATATATCTTGTTCTCTGATCTAAAATGCCCCACAAAGGAACTTTACATCCTTCTATTATATATCTCCCATCTCTGGGCAAGTTTTCTTTTGTTTACTTTCATATACATTAGCAACTCATTAAGCATTTTTTCCTTCTATATTAGTGGTGCTTGTTAATGGAAGCATCACTGTTGCTATTGTCTATATTTATGGTTTGGGATTTTGTCGAAGAGTGTTATTACTTTCCTAAAGGATCAGAAGGAGGGACTCAAGTCATATACAGTGACCAGAATATTGTAGGTCATTTTTAAACCTGGAATTTTACATGGTTTTCCTTTATGGATAGTATCTGGATATTGTTTTAGCCAGATCTCATTTACACCTTACACCAAAAGGAACTAAGATGTGATGAAAAGGGGAGAAACTTTTTAAAGTGCTCTCTTTGGGGAGAAACCAATTTCCAAGTATAATGCAGGGAATAATTCCATAAATAATTGGATATTGGTGTTTAAATTGGGTGCAAAAATCACAAGATCGCAGTGTCTGTTGTGCCAAGAAACACATCGGTTTACAGTAATGACTCAGTCCATCAAAGTGATGTATAAGATTATTTGGATTGTAGTGTCATTATATTTCACTTACATTGCTGAAAGTCAATAACAAAAAAATAATTTGCATTTATACACTTGAGGTCAGAATGATTTTTTTGAAAGAAGGCTTATCAAGGCTGGATTTTTCTGATCAGAAATACAGTAAAACAGTAATATTGTTAATATATAGTTTTAATTATTGTTTGTTATTATTTTTACAATTTAAAGTAATTGTTTTCTATTTTAATATATTTTATATTTTGAATTTTCAGTAGCCATTACTGCAGTCTTCAGTGTCACACGATCCTTCAGAAATCATGCTAAAATGCAACATTTCTTATTATCAATGTTGAAAACAGTTGTGGTACATTTTGGTTAAAGTTAGGGTAGGCAATTTTGAAGAGGCTAGCAATAGCAAGCTAGCTTTGAAAGCAAAAGATCCCACCCTCCCTTCAGAGGACATTGTATCATTGGACAGATATTTTTTGGTAATGAGACTTCCACAGAAGATATATGTGTTTTTTTTGTTTTGTTTTTAAATATTTAGACCACTTCTATTAATGATTGCTATCAGGATATGAAGAGAGTTTCAGCAAGTATAACAAAAAGTGTTTGTTAAAAAAAACCTTTAATAGAAAATTCAAAAGAGCAACATTTATTTAAAATAGATTTTTTTTAACAGTTAAAAACATCTTATCTCTTTGATCAATTTAATCCATCCTTGCTAAATAAAAGTTATAATTTCTTTCCAAAAAAATAAAAAATCTTACTGCACTTTTGAATGGTAGTGTGCCAAAATCTATTCTAGACCACCAAAAATGTGCATTTTCACCAGGGCAAGTATGATACAAGTGTCTAGTAGAGACATAGGAGTAAAAAAAAAAAAAACACATACATCTTAGCAACCACATAGCAACACCCTGAAGTACAATACATTAAAACATTTACATTTGTTCTCTGTTCCTCTATAGATAAGCCTCGGCTCTCCGTCCACACACAACCAGCTAAAGAAGCGGAAGGCTCCAGCACCTCCACCCACACCGCCCCCCAGTACACCTGAGCCAGTTATTTCCACCTCTGTGCCTACTGCACCTGTGGGCGCCCCCTGCATCCCGGTGCCAGTTGAAAGGACCCTGCTGCCAGCTCCCAGAGCCTCAACTCCAGCTAATGACTCTGATCTAAGCCATAGTATTGAGGATTCAGAGCCGGCCAGGTCCATCTGCAGTAGCTCCAGCGGTGATGATGCAGCTGCAGGATCCAGCAGCAGCAGTCTTGCTGAAGAACCTATCACACATCAGGCTCATGTGATAGCTGCATACACCCCATCTACACCAGAACCTGAACTAGAACCTGAACACAAGGAAGAAGCAGCTCCTCTCACTATGCCAGAACAAGAACCAGGTCCAAGTTCAGAGGATCCAACACCCGAAGACCCAGAGGTAGAAATGGAGCTAAAAATGGAAGAGATGGAGAATAACCGTAATAGTGGAATAGGTAATGTAACATTGTCTGTTTCTAGAGATATCCATAAAAAATTAGAACATATTTTGTTATAAAATACAGCAATGTAAACAGAATTAGAGAATTAGCTGTAACCTTTCCAGCATTATTACAGCTCTTTATACTGGCAAACTGCTGATGCTGATTTGCTGGCATTTCAATGAGTTCCTGTTCAACATATGACCTATAAATGGAAAGATAATGTTAAATTGGCCCCAGAAGCAGCATGTCTGAAAGCGCATGCTGAGTTTTACATCTGCTCACCATCTCTTTCGCTTACTCTCCCACACTTAATCAGTTTAATATTGAATCTGGAGTGTGAGAGGGGGGACAACAGGTAAAAAAGACCAGTATATTGAGTTTTCATGTTCAGCTCCAGGCCATCTTTATAACAAATCACTGATTTCTGAGAGCACAACATATCACCCCTCAGCCAAGATATCACCCTTCCTTGTAATATACAGTAAACAATGTCCAACGTACAAATAATGGTCAAAGTATACTTGGTTTTTACGCATTCAGTAGTGTGTGACGTAAATTCTGCCATCAGCATAGCATCAGCATTTTTTTTTTTTTTTGCTCTGTTTTGTTGTTCCACAATTTGGCCATGTTTCACTGTTGAAAATTTAGTAGAAGAGGCGGAACAAAAACAACGATGTCCACAAAGACATGTTTGTGTGAGGGGGTTAAGAGCAGCAACTCTAGTATAAAGATATTGTATCAGCCATAACTTCTGAAAAGAAATAGCACTGGTTTAAAGGTGAAACCTTCTAGTGTGTTTGTGTAGTTTCTAGTGTGCGTGCACACAAATATACAGTTTGGCTGTTTACATACACTTGACGTACTTAGTATACATTTCCCATTTTCAAAAGAAAACAAAGTGTCGTTATTATGGAAAAAGAAATATTTGCTTGAAACAACAGCTTTTAGGGTAATTGATTCCACCCTTAATTAGGAAAAGGTTTAATCAAAGATGGCTGCAGGTGAGGACACCTCATGTGCCAAGAGAGACGAGTCTGCACAATTGACATCATTTCAATACTCTGTCAACTCTTCTGAATCGTTTCAATTAATAAGACATGAAATCCAAAGCTTTGATCTACACTGCTGTTTCTTTGGATAGGGGTGAACTACAATTAGCAATGTTTGTAAAATGCTCTTGCAGAGCTTTTAATTGTAGAAAAGTAAACAAATGGATCTGTCTCCATTTGCTGGGGAGAAAGAAAAAAAAAAAGAACAAGTCTTAACATTGAAGAACTGTGCATCTTACAAAGCATTGACCACAGACTTTTATTTAAAAAAACAAAAACAAAAAAAAACTACAAAGTTTCTGTGTAAAAGCTAAAAGGAGTATAGAGAGGGATGCCATTTATTGGTTCCTCCATGCTCAGTTTCTCCTAAGAAGGCGTTTATGGGAATAAGATTAATCTGCACCTACAAAAGTGTCTGCACCTACAATGTCCTAGGCTATTTCGTTGCTTGTTTCACACTGTTTACACTTTACCCTCACTAGGTAATATATCTTGGGTATTCAGGTTTCGAATTTTTCATTTTATGATATTTATAACATTATAAATTTGCATATTCATGAGGTTAATAGCGTTGATTAGATAACATTCAACACAACCTATTTTAATAACAGCTTGTCTATCTTTGGAAAAGTCAACTTGAACTGTAAATCCGCTGTGAATGTCCCAAGATGCTGCAAAAACAATATAGCTGAAGATTGTTTTCTATCACTGTTTGACATTTTAAACCTCAGAAATAGTACAAAGTGCATGTATATTTAATGAAATGAGCATTGGGTTAGTTTATGATTGTTTTTCTGTAGCTTAACAATTTGGCCTAACACGTTAGCACAGTATTGTTTCACACTTTGTGCATTTATAGTGTTAGTTCACCCAAGAATGAAAATTCTGTCATTAATTACTCACCCTAATTTCGCTTCACACCTGTAAGACCTTTGTTAATCTTCGGAATTTTTTTGATGAAATCTGAGAGGTATATCACTCATCCAAAGACAGCAATATAATCAACACTCTCAAGGTCCAGAAAGGTGCTAAAGGCATCGTTAATGCAGTCGACGTGACTACAGTGGTTCAACCTTAATTTTATGAAGCAACGAGAATACTTTTTGTGCGCAAAAACATAACAAAAATAATGACTTTATTCAACAATCTCTTCTCTTCCCTGTCATTATCCTTATGCAGGTGACAGAGTATGCACAGTGAAGGCTTCCGTGTTTACGTCTGAATGCCGGCTCAGTATTGGCCAAAGCTGCACACGTGAGCAGCACGACCATGCGTGTGATGCTGATGCAGGAGCCGGCCAAAAATGAGTCGGCATTCTGACATAGAACACAGAAGAGAAAATATTGTCGAATAAAGTCGTTATTTTTGTTTTGTTTTTGCACACAAAAAGTATTCTCGTTGCTTCATAACATTAAGGTTGAACCACTGCAGTCACGTCGATCGTTTTAACGATGTCTTTAGTACCTTTCTGGACCTTGAAAGTGTTGATTATATTGCTGTCTATGGACGAGTCATATACCTCTCGGATTTCATCAAAAATATCTTAAAGGTCCCGTTTTTCGTGTTTTTTTGAAGCTTTGTGTTTATAGTGTGCAATATAACATGTGTTCATGTTTTGCGTGTAAAAAAAACACAGTATTTTTCACATAATTTACTTATCTGTATACCGCTGTTTCCACTGTCATAAAAACGGGCTGATGACTTCCTTGTTCTATGAAGTCCCTCCTTCAGAAATACGTAACGAGTTCTGATTGTGCCAGCGGTTCCTGTGTTGTGATTCGACAGCTCTGAGCGCACCGTGCCCGGAAAAGTCACGCCTCTTACCATAACGTGGAGATGCACGTGCTCAGTGTTATTGTAAACATGTCTTTGATTTTACCCTATCAATTTGAGCCGGAATCAGACCCGGTGATTGGACTGCGGGATGAAAATAACAGCGTTTCGACAACATGGCGACAAACACACTCTACAAACGCAACTCTTGTGTATTCATGTGGGCGGAGGTTAGTCAAAAAACTGTTTTAGTGACGTCATTAAAGAAGGAAGTAGAGGGATGTAGTCCAAACTGGCCGTTGGATGTATGCGACTTATGTTAAATAAAATATCTCGCTTGGCATTGAACTTTGAGCTTTAAAATTTTACAGATTTTATGTATACTCTAACAACAACATTACACACTAACTAAAGTTTGAAACATGGTATCACGAAGAACGGGACCTTTAATTTGTATTCCGAAGATGAACGAAGGTCTTACGGTGTGGAACAACTAATGAATAATTAATGACAGAATTTTCATTTTTAAGTGAACTAACCCTTTAAGGGTTGAAAGGGTTGAAACTAACCCTTCAGGGTTAAAGCGTGCCATTTCAAAATAGTTGATTTTAAAATGCTTCTTAACCCAGATGCCTTAACCTGGGGTTAAAAAAAAAAAAAAAAACCCAGATGACAGCATAAAGGTAAAAAGCCATTTTCTTTTTTTTTTTTGTTTTTTGTATCTTATCACTCTCACTGGATCAAACCATAACACAGTGAGCTAAATTCTCAGCTTCTTTTTACAGTTACTCTCTTCCAACTACTATATATACACTATATTGCCAAAAGTTTTGGGACGCCTGCCTTTACGTGCATATGAACTTTAATGAAATCCCATTCTTAATCCGTAGGGTATAATATGGAGTTTGCAGCTATAACAGCCTCAACTCTTCTGCGAAGGCTTTCAACAAGGTTTAGGAGTGTGTTTATGGGAATTTTTGACCAATCTTCTAGAAGTGCATTTGTGAGGTCAGGCACTGAAGTTGGCGAGAAGGCCTGGCTCACAGTCTCCGCTCTAATTCATCCCAAAGGTGTTATATTGGGTTGAGGCCAGTCAAGTTCCTCCACACCAAACTCGCTCATCCATGTCTTTATGGACCTTGATTTGTGCACAGGTGCGCAGTCATGTTGGAACAGGAAGGGGCCATTCCCAAACTCTTCCCACAAAGTTGGGAGCATGAAATTGTCCAAAATGTCTTGGTATGCTGAAGCATTAAGAGTTCCTTTCACTGAAACTAAGGGGCCAAGCCCAACCCCTGAAAAACAACCCCACACCATAATCCTCCCTCCACCACACTTGGCACAATGCAGTCAGGCAAGTACTGTTCTCCTTGCAACCGCCAAACCCAGACTCATCCATCGGACTACCAGACAGAGAAGCCATAATCCTCCCTGGAGGATTCGTCACTCCAGAGAACACGTCTCCACTGCTCTAGAGTCCAGTGCCGGCGAGCTTTACACCACTGCATCCAACGCTTTGCATTGCACTTGGTGAAGTAAGGCTTGGATGTAACTGCTCGGCCATAGAAACCCATTCCATGAAGCTCTCTACGCACTGTTGAGCTAATCTGAAGGCCACACAAAGTTTGGAGGTCTGTAGCTATTGACTCTGCAGAAAGTTGGCGACTTCTGCGCACTGTGACCCCGCTCTGTGATTTTATGTGGCCTATCACTTCAGATTTTGTAATTCATGTCCATTTCCATTTCCCTTTCACTTTGGCCCCTCATAGCAGGGGTTTTGTTTTTATCTTTATTGGTAAAAAGCTTTATTAGGTTTGATTTAGATAACAGCCAGGCCCCTCAGTGGGCCGATAGGAGGGGAGTAGTAGATTTATACTCGTCTTAAATCTTTCCAACATATAGATTACAATCTGAATTAATTTACTGTTAAGAAAATGGCACTCTAATCTAAAGATCAAAAACTCCTCACTGTGGCCTCGGTACAAGCATTACTACACTGCTTTATCACTGAGCTCATTCGTCACAGTAATTCAGATTATCATGTCTAAAGACTTAATATCAAGTAATTTTTCATGGTCAATTAAATGATAGAAAACTCTGAATTTTTGCAGATTTTGTAAGTGAACATGTTTGACGCTTTAGATATTTTTTCAGTTCTTAACTGCCATTTCCTGACAGCAGAGAAAGTCTTTATTTCAGTTATTTAAGTTTTATATATTAGGATCGGTAGTATTTTATTTTATTTTTTATAAAGCCTTTCGAGGGAACTTGCGCTGCGTCTGTAACACTTTGGGAACGACAATGCCCAAACGCCATGCTTACAAGTGCCTGTCTGTTTGAATACTGAGAGCACAACTAAGACATGAGCAACTGTCAACCTGGGGCAGCGCCCAAGTCCAGGTTGTAAAACCTTACGAATGTGAGCGGAGAGGACCAGCCTGCCGCATACCACATCCTGTAGGGATAACTCCTTATGTAATAAGGCTTTTTAAACCGCCATACTCCTGTCCTGGCCTAAAAGCACCATGGAGGAAATGTGGCCAACAGGTTTCTCCCCAGCTAAGGCCGCCACGTACATCTTCAGTGTGGAAGGGGATAACCCTGCGGAAAAACAAACCTGCAGTAACTCCAGCACTTTTGCAACAATTGTAGCAAATTGGATCATAAGAAATATGAATAATTAATCGTAACTAGTTGTAATTAGTTATAAATATTTGGATCAGTTAATAAAATTAACCTAATGTAATAAAATTAATATTACAATCAACTAACCTGTTTGGCCAATGGACACATAATTGTTTATTAATTCTAAGAAATGTTTATTAATTCTAAGAAAACATTCTTAATGTACAGTACTACTCAGAGCATGTAGTCAGAATCTGCATGATTAGGGACTCCAGTATTTGAGCATGAAACACGGACAACTTTACATGTGACATGAACAAGACTTTATTAACTTAAACACTTAAACTACTCTAACATCCACACACATACATGCATACAGTTTACCAAGGTAAACAGAGAGCTGAAGTAGAATATAGGAAAGCAAGAAGTTACAGCATTGTTTGAAATTCAGCAGATCAACAACCTTGAGCAAACCATCAGTTTAGTTCTTACATGCCCTTCTTTAAAAGGGGTAAGGATACTTAATGTATCAAACAATTAGACAATAATTAGTAGTTTGATACTTGAATATCTCGCCATTAAACTGTCGTGATGCAATTTGTGGAGGCTCCCGTTGATCTTTGCTGATGTTGTCTTGATGAAAGAGAACCAGTTGGATTCAGAGGATCTTTGGTGAATGGAAAGTCTAGGCCGGAGCCTGGCACAAACTTGGAGTTCCTTAGAAGCTTCTAGCACAGCATCATCTTCACATCAGCGTTTTTCAGTAAAGGAAAAAGGGGCCATTATCTTGTGATAAGTGATTTTAAAGTGTGAAGATGCCACACTCTCTTAAGGTGACTGAGCCAATAAGGAGTTGTCCCTTCGGAGGGAACTTTTACGAGTCTTTGTTCTGTAGCAAGATATTAGCAAAAGACATTGGATTGGATGCATGAGAGAAGAACCTTCTAGATTCTTATAATACTAGTGTGTCATAGAAACGAAAATTCCATCGATAACAAACATGCTACCTATGTGATTTTAGTTACCCATAGTATGCAACTCTGAAACAATAATAGTTCAAAGGAGAGCATTAATACGTAGGCCAAAGCCTATAAAAGGAAAATCATGAGATGGGGAAAATTGGATACATGTTTATACATTTCTCAAGTGGTTATATATAGAATATATAGGATTAAAGGGGTTTATTTGTCCTTCTCAGAAAGAATTAAGTCAGAGTCACAAATCTCTGCAAATTCTTCCTGATCGTAAAACAAAACAAAAAAAAATGTTCTTATTAGTTTTCCTGTGTCCTGTAACAGGACACCTGGTTCTGCCTGTGTGTTAGCTTCATTTTGGATGTTAGTTGCAGTTTTGGAGGATGGATTCACAGAATTTTGTTGGGAGAGTTTTCTGGATTATACATTAAATATAATGAATAATTGTGTGTCTGATTGGTCCTGACGCTACACAATAGGGCAGTTAACTGGGTCCCACATTCGAAATCAACCCTTAAATGCATACCGTTTCCTTGTGGCGGGAGCTCTGGAGTGAAGTATGGTCTCCACAACCTCGTTTAAGAGACCAAAGTCTATGAGTTGGGCCCTCTCAGAGGCCAAACCCATAGGTTCTATATATCTGGGCAGGGGTGAAGGATCATGCCTCCACTCTCCAAGGGAGAGCCGTCGATGAGGGACAAGAACCATAGTTAGCTCAGCCAGTTTGGCGCTACTGGTAGTAGACATATTCCATCCTGGCAGACCTTCTGCAGAACTCCTGGGAGCAGAGCAGTTGAGGGAAAAGTGTACAGATGTAGCCTCGGTCATGTCTGTATCATAACGCCCAGCCCCAAAGTGGACAGTGCGTTGTATCCTGAGACGTGAACAGATCCACTTCTGCTTGGCCAAAAACCTCCCATATACGCTTCAACACCTTGGGGTAAAGTTTCCATTCCCCGGGCCTCAGCCCCTGCCTCGACAGGATGTCTGCTCCTAAATTTTAGTACCCCTGGAATGTATACTGTTCTCATGTAGAGCTGTTTTCCTTGGGACCACAGGAGGATATGCTGTGCCAGTTTGCATAGCATGCATGGACACAGATCCCCTGATGCTTTATATAAGAGACCACTGATGTGTTGACTGTGCGAACAAGCACATGATGTCCTCTCAGGTCTGGGAGGAAATGCTTCAATGCTGTGAAGACAGCCAACATTTCCAGGCAATTTATGTGCCACGAGAGATGATGACTCCTCCGCAGACACTGAGCTGAACGGCATTCCTTAACCGCTCCTACAGCCCGTGAGGGAAGCATCTGTCGTGAGCATGAAGCAATGACAGGAACCCAGGCTTCCTCCATATTATCAAGGTGCAAGGACCTTGATCGTGCGGAGTGGGTTCCCCCTTGGGGAAAACCCCCTTGGTCTTGAGCCACCACTGCATGGGTCTCATGTACAGCAGGCCAAAAGGTTCACGTTGGACGCATCTGCAATCAGACCCAACAGTCTCACAGACTGTTTGACAGTTAGTGACTGGCCTAGCTTTATCTTGTTTACGGCTGTGAGAATCAAACCGATACAAGCAGGAGACAGACATGCCTGTATCGTCATTGAGTCCCACACCATCCCTAGAAAAGTGGTTCCCTGTGCAAGAGAAAGCACACACTTCTTGACATTCAGCCTTAACCCCAACTCTTTCTTACTGGTGAGGACAACATCTCGATGCCAAACCACCGTCTGATCAGATTGTGCTAAGATTGTCGACATAGTTTAACATGTGGATACCCCGGAGTCGCATCCAGTGCTGCATCCACACATTTAGTGAAAGTGCAGGGTGATAGAGCTAGACCGAAGTGAAGAACCCAATTTTGGTACGCTTCACCCCTGAAAGCGAACCTCAGGGACCACAGGAACCCTGTGGAAGGATGGATACGTAGATATATGCATCCTGAGATCTACGGTGACAAATCAGTCCTCGGATCTGATTTGAGTCACAGTCTGCCTGAGCGATTTAGATGGTGCAGCTCTAAGATGGGATGCAACCCCCCATCCTTCTTTGTACAAGAATATATGCCTTACCCACCAGTGCCAAGTAGTTCTAACTGGCCTGGAGGGTAATGTCTGGCCTTAAGGGACGACGCCGTGATAGGACAGATAGCTTCCAAGTGTCTGTTCCACCCTTGGCATCGCCCCATACAAATTTTCAGCCCCCTGTATATTTTTAATTGAGAACTGAAAAATGGAGCTGAAAAGGGTTTAATTCACGATCTTGAATTCACATGGTGGAGATCAGGAAAGAATGGAAGGCCTCGACATAGAGGTTTTTATTTTGATGACAAGAAAACTTTTGGCCGAGTGCCCTGTCTCTCAGCCAGCCATATAATGTTTCACTTTGCCACAGCCTGAGTTAAATCTTCACAAACTCCTTATACACAGGGAATTGAGATGGCAAATCTTCAATTTCCCTCAACTCGATGCTCAGCACATCCGCCTCTTCGGAGTTAGACAGCTGCAGCGCCTTGTTATACCATTTAATTTTGAGAAATTAAATGGTATAACAAGATGTTGCAGCTGTCTAGCTCCGGGGAGGCGGATGTGCTGAGCATCGAGTCAACCAGTCAAGTTAACACAGTCTGGATGAAAGGTTGAACTAATACATGAATCTAACTGATCAGAGTCAGATAAGTATTTTGCATTTAATTCCTCAAAATTAAATGCAGCCAATTTATTTAATTTCTCAAAATGAAATGCAGCAAAAGATCAACCAGACAAGTTAACCTGGTCTGGATGAAAGGCTGAACTAATACATGAATCTACCTGATCACAGTCAGATAAGTTTTTTTCATTTAATTGCTCAAAATTGAATACAGCAAAAATATCAACCGACATGACAACACTGTCTGGATGAAAGGCTGAATTATATTAGAATAGTTTCAGTGTACAATAAAAGAATTATAAATTCATAGCTCGCAACACACTACACTTTATGGACTCGTAATCTATGCGTTGCCTCAGCAAATGCGAGATCCGAACCACTCGATTCTTTATTGCATAGTCTGTTTTCTCCCTTGAGAAAAAAGTCAACAACGGCAGGAAATTTCATGAATGAACGCAGACCTCCCTATTTTTATATATATATAAATATAGAGAGAGCTGACCATGCATGTTCCTCATAAGTAGGAGATGAGGGTGACGAGTCCTCAGTTCTCACATATCGATGCTCAGCATATCTGCCTCCTCAGAGATAGACTGCTGAAGCACCGGGATCTCTACCCATCTCTACCGACGGCTTTCGATCCCATAGAGAGAGTGCTGGATGCCCCAGGTGAAGACAGAGAAAAGGCCCATTTCTAACCTCTCTGTGAGATTTGTGTTTGCAAACCCTGCAATACCAGCTTCCATGCTGCCTTGGCAGCAACGGGGCTGGTACTGTGAGGAACGCAAGCCTGAACACCCTCCTCAGTGAGTGACAGAAGCGAGTAGAGCTTGCAAAGCGATAGTATCTCGCAATGCTCACAGTCACCGCCCTCAAGAGCAGACAGAGCATGCTCCATTCCCAAACCAACAACACATAGATTGTGTGTATCCCCATCCGTAATTAAAAGCAGGTGAGGAGCACACGATCTAAACGTTTGTTTGCTCGCCATAATATCTTTATGCTTGTGACTGATATAGTGACAGACAACAATAAATAAGACAAACTGTTTCACATAGAGTGCTTGCTGAGGCACAGAAGCTAATGCCAGTCATTCCAGATGTGCTTTTATGCTTTCCTGGTTTGTGACGTCACCCGTCCGTGACGTTCCGTCTCGCCATTGGACTAGTTGACACAAGTGCTTCAGACGCAATCACGCAGAGGCTTTCCCAAAGCGTGATGCAGCATGAGTTCCCTCGAAAGGGAACAGTTTTTAATATTTAATATTTACATTTTTTAATATTTAATATTTAATATTTTTTTAATAGAAAACAATTGTTTTGAATTGTAATAATATTTCACAATATTACTGTTTTTACTGTATTTTAGATCAAATAAATGCAGCTTTTGTCAGCAGAAGAGACTTCTTTCAAAAACATTAAAAAAAACTTACTGATCCCAAACTTTTGAACAGCAGTGCGGAGGTGATCGCAACATTCTCACTAGACAAAGGATGCTAGGAAGGGGAAAAAACAGACCCTGCGTTAATTGCATTAAATATTATTAATACACTAAACAGAAAATATTAATTACAGAAAATAACATGTTAGTTTTGACAGCCCTAACATGTGTACTGTATATATATATATATATATATATATATATATATATATATATATATATATATATATATATACCAAGTTTTGTCATGTAACTCTAGATGGCGCAGGCTGATGGGTCCTTAATGCAACCTGATGATACATCGTTAAATACATGGCACAAGCTGATTGGTTCATGTCACATCTACAGCCAGTGAGCTTGCAGCTCAACATTTAAATAACATTTAAATACATATCCCTTCATCATGACCGCATGATCCCCTAGTAATTGAGTGGAGCTTTTGTTCTGTTAGCTGCTGAACTGGCATTGCTTAGACTGATATATTATTCACTAAACTGAATGCTGTCCCATCTCTTCCCAAAACACCCCACAAATATTATTTCTCTTTAAACTCCTGCTGGCTTCAAGATAACCTCCACTGGACAGGGACAAGATAATGAGTAAACATTTAGATGTCACATCAGGACTGATGTAACTACACTCATGTTGTTGCTGCTCCTCGATTTATTCTGGTACATCCAAATGACTCATAAGCTTACTACCTCAGGCTCTGGAGTTGTGTTTTGTGTATAGCATTGATAACATATACAGAGCATTGCAAAACCCGAACACTGATATATGTTGTTTGCTTTAGTATTCAATTCAATTTATGGACTAAACCATTTTTTAATGTCCTATAAATGCTTTATTCAAGGGAAATTCTATCTGTCCAGATTTTGAGAAGTTGAACTAAAAGACCTAAAAAGGTGATTGGATTTTCACATCATCCAGCATGTATATTCGGCCTTGATGTTGAGCACTTGCTCCAAAAGACAGAAGTGACGTGTATTTAATGCTTCAAATATTCATTTACACATTGTGTCATGTACAGACAAGGAGATGGACAGAAATTTTATCTCAACTGTACAAAATACTAATCTAGCTTGATTAAAACTGCATGCAAACATACTGTAATGTGGTATGGTCACTGTTTGCAGCAATGGCAGTTTCTAAGTTTTTAAGCAAGTACATAGCAGCTTTGCATACTGTTTTGGTGTAATTTTTGGACTATTTTGGGTATTCTTTCAGTTTGTTCAGGTTGGTCGGAAGGTTTTTACACAGCACAGTCGTCAGATGAACCACCGATTCTAATTTGGATGAAGATCAAGGCTTTGACTGGGCTATTTCAGGACATTCACCTTTATGTTCTTTGATCTTGTGTTTGGGATCATTGTCCTAGAGATGAACTTTCTACAAAGTCATTGTTCTATTTAACAACACAGTCCACTTACTGCTAATGAAAGCAAACCCACAACATGATGTCGTCACCACCATACTTTACTCTTTGCGGTGTGGCCAATGATTTGCCCCACACCCCCTACAATTTTGGTGCACCTTTGTGCTCAGTTATTGAACTCTGTAGCTTCTTCAACATGATCATTGTCCTCCCTATGTCCTTTCCTTCCTGCTTGAATAGGGCATTCACTCTTATGCAACACAGGAAATGAAAGCTTAAGCAAAAAACTTTTCAGTTTTTTTTATTCTAAAGAAATTTTTAAGGGGAAATTAAGAGGGAAAAAATTCATCTATAAAGAGAGATTTATGGTTTAGGTTATACATACTTTTCTGAGGAACTGCAAATGTCCTGGAAAGAGAAAAACCTGGAAAAACCAGTACTGGAAAGAGGTCCTGGCTCAGTGTCTTTGTTTTCTACCCAAAAACTAACCCAGTTTATTTATTCATTGAAGTGTTTGGTAATTAGCCCAGTATTCTAATTAGGTGGGATACGGGGGAAAAAAAAAAAAAAACATTCAGGGAGTTTTTCTCTTGACTGGAACTTAATGTTCTTGGACTAAAGAATGCTCAGAAACAGACCAGCAATATGTAACAACAGAATAAGAATAAGTAGGTCCCACTGCTAAAGAACCTCATACTCACAGAATTATTAGGATAGACAGCCATCAATTGCTACAAAAGACAAAACCCATTGCAAGAGGTATCCCAGGTCACCTCCAACCTTTTCCCTTCCTTTAGGGAGTACTCCCAAGATGCCTCTTACAATCATGTACAGACCACTCCTCAGTGTAGGTCCCATACTTTTAACTTTAACTTCAGACCCTCTTTACAGCTCTCTGCTTTTTTTGTCTGACAATATTTTTTCATCAATTGTATTTTTTTCTTGAGTTCTTCTCCTACAGATCTGCAGCCTCAATGTACTGTAGATCCTCATTTTTCCCCATTTAGCTTGGTTCCTCTTTTCCATTTGTGTCTGCACATAGTAATTCTGCTAACACCTGATCTGTGACTTATTTCCCATAAGATCATGGTTCACATTGTGCTCGCTATGACAGGTTACGAAGGAAGTTCTCATTGCAACACATCATTTCCTATTTACTCTGCCTCTCTTTGATGAGAAATTGATTTGACAGCAAACCACCTCATCCAGCTTGTGTTGTAAGAAGTCGTATTAAAAAGTTTGGACTTCTGTTTGGATACAAATTAGTCATTCTCATTGAAGAAGAGAACTCTGGACTGGTTTGCAATATTTTCTTAAAACACATATTTAATATTTGGCATAGCTGAAGCATTTGGCATGCTTTTCTGCTGAGTTCTATTACACAGTTTCTCTGTTGCCAAGACTTGATTAGATTAGAAGAATCTTTCTTAGATTAGAAGAAGCAAAACCTTATAATGTACCTGTTAACTCAGAAGTGAATACCAGTTACATGATAAGGATGGCCTCACATTGTAACTACAAAGGAGCTCATCTTAATTTAGGTCTGTTTAATTTATACAAGGACATCTGAGGATTTTAGTGTATGTGTGTGTGTATTACAAGGAGAGGGTGACTTATGAGGACATTACCCCATGTCCCCACAATTCACAAAAACAAACGTGTGTGTGTGTGTGTGTGTGTGTGTGTGTGTGTGTGTGTGTGTGTGTGTGTGTGTGTGTGTGTGTGTTTGTGTGTTTTGCTGTCTAAAATAAAATGTGAATACTTATAAAATGGATTATTCTTTCTCTAAAATTTGATTTAAGTGACTTTTGATGCCATTGAAAAACCTCTGACATGTGGCTATTTCGAGTCACTCAAATATCTAAAATGAATCTAAATAATATTGTGTAGCCTTTTCTTTGTATATTAAATAATACACTCAGTATGTCATGTAGTATCAACACTCCAGCAACACATTCTAGTAGTGGTTTAACGTAAAACAAAACAGACATTGTCCTCTGAAAATTGATTTTCTAATGTAAATTCACCTGAAAAATAGTGTGTCAGCTCATGGAGCAATACTTCAACCATTTTTAATGTTCATTGTCAACTAAAAAAATACCTGTTCCCTTTCATGGGAACTGTCGACGCTACGTCATATGACGTTATGGGAACCCTCTGCGTGATTGCGTTGTGAAGCACTCTTGTATCTAACCAATAATGTGACGAGACGTCAGAGGCGGGTGACATCACAGACCAGGAAACTATAAAGCATACCCAGAACAAAGAACGATAGCTTCTGATGTCTTCAGCAAGCACTCTGTGTTATCGTGTGTCTTATTTGGTGTTGTTTGTCTTATTACATATAAACAAGTCACGATCTCTTCGTCTGAGGACAAGAGTATCCCACACCAATCCATATATTTATATATAAAAAAGACACGTATTATGGCGAGAAACAGCAGTTGGATGGGAGTTGAGCATGCCCAGGCAGCTCTCGAGGGAGCTGTCTGTGTGCGCTGTAAAAAACTCACTCTCAGGACACTGTGTTCCAGTGTTCCCCGCGGATCGGGTCCCGCTTCTGCTGAGGCAGGGCGGAGGCTCCATTCGTGGGGTTCACAAATGGATCTGACAGAGGGGTTAGAGACGCTGCCCTTACCTTTCTCTGCCCTTACCTGCCAAGTTCAGTGCCGTCTCAAAGGTGGAAGCATGTTCTTTCTTCCCCCGGGCTGAGGCACCCCCGGGCTGTACTCACCTGTCCATCTCTGAGGAGGTGGATATTGTGATATCGATCTGAGGACTCGCCACCTCACAGTCACACACATATTGTGTTTCAAAATCACACGTTTATAACAAATCAATAGTGAACAGCAGTTAGAATCGCGTTTCCCCCTGTGCTACACTACAAAGCGAGCGGGGATACACACGATTTATGTGTTGTTTGCTGGAAGTGGAGCATGCACGTCAGCTCACAACTGACAGTGACAGTGTTCATTAAAATGTCCCCAAGAGAAGTATGCACTAGCTGAAGTTTTGTACCTCCACTCCTGTTGGCTTTATTCTCGAGGGAATAAAAATCTAACGCAAGGCTCGGATCGAGTTGGATTGAGTTTTCATTAAAGAATATAGCTCAGATCTCGCACTTGCCGAGGCAGCGCGTGATTGAGTTTTCATTAAAGAATATATAGCTCGGATCTCACGTTGCCGAGGCAGCGCATAGATTAAGCTGCAAGAATGAATATAAGGCTCGGGTCTCGCATTTGCCGAGGCTGTGCATAGATCACGTGTCCGTAATTATATAAATATATATATATATATATATATATATATGTATTTATATATTGAGGGATCTGAGTAGACTGGAGTTTCCCTTTCTCTCTTTCCCTAAAATACCTTGCAAATTATTACGAGCTAAAATTCTTTTTTGTATTCTAAATTTATTCAGCCTGTTCAAAAAAAATAATAATAAAAAAAAAAAAATATATATATATATATATATATATATATATATATATATATATATATATATATATATATATAAGAACTGGCTGCATTTAATTTGAGGATTAAATTAAATATTGAATACATTAAATTCTGAGTAATTTAAAAGAAAATAAAGTAGACCGTTCTGCCAACCCTGCCACCTCGTGTGCTTCAGGGCGCAGTGGTTTCCAGTGTTCCTCCAAGAAAGAGGAGGATTGTAGAGCGGTCAGTTCAGATGTTCCCTGCCGGTTCGCCATTTCAGGGCACTGGTCTGACCGTTCATCCAAAGAAAGTGTCGCCACCTGTGCTCCCCCGCAGAAAGCTTGGGGACAGGGACAGGCGACACAGATGAAGTCTTTGTGGGGTAACACAGGTCTGCGGACTGTAATTATCACCAAGAAGGCTTCGAAGAGGTCCTGATGCCAGTGGCGCCGGACATTGGAGGGCAGCCCCCTCCAGAGAGGGTTGGGTATTAAAATACTTGGTGCCCATCCCTCTTTGGCGCCCTCAGGGGGCCGTTCTGCTAACCCTGCCACCCAGTGTGCTTCAGGGCGCAGCGAACTCCACCGACCCTCCGAGGAGGGCTGGTCATCACTTGATTCGGCTGTTCCTTGCTGGTTCGCCGCTTCAGGACGCAGAGTCAAGTGCTCAAAAAACACCAGAGGCCAGTCTCGAGAGACTGGTTCCCTTAGTAAATTTTCGCCGAGGCCCAGGGAATGGAGACTCCACCCCGAGGTGGTGGAGCTTACTTTGGAAAACTTCGATCGAGCTGAAATCGACCTATTTGCTTCAGGGGAATCAACCCAGTGTCCACTGTGGTTCTCCCTATCTCATCCGGCACCATTGGGTCTGGATGCCATGGTACAGATGTGGCCGAGGCTGCGTCTGTATGCATTTCCCCGTTCGCTCTGCTCCCGGGAGTTCTGGAGAAAGTACGCCAGGAAGGGGTCAGTCTAATATTGATAGCCCTGTACTGGCCAACCAAAATATGGTTCTCAGACCTAGTGTCACTTCTTTGATGTTAGCATCATTGCCAGGTCATGGTGTTGACGCAATGGGAATGCCTTCAGAGCGTGCCGGTGTCTGAATCGTTGGCCTAGGACGAAGCCAGGTGAAGCAACAAAGTGCATAATCAATGTGCGCCAAAATTTCTGTCTGTCTGTCTTTAGAACAGGAGTTGAAAAAAAAAAAGAAGAAATGTCAAAGTTTAGGAGATGTGTTTTGCTATGCCCCCGATCCATTCCTGGGGACAATGGACACAAGCTTTGTGTTCTTTTTTTAGGAGCAGAGCACGCTTGATCAGCTCTCAAGAATTACATCATTCATTGTTGGGTAAGGCTTATGAGGCAAGCAGGTCAGACTGGTGGGTCTCTGCACACCATGGCGGTGTTGCAGGCCTACCAGGCTGATCTGCTTGAAGAATTTGACACCGGTGAGGGCATTGGCCCTGAAGCAGTGAAAGAACTACGCAGGGCCACAGGGCTCCCAGCTCAAGGAGAGAGGAACAGAAGGCCAGTGTTATGGCTTGTGGGCCCCCTCATAGGGATTGGTGCGAAGCTCTCAGCCCCAGCTTGCAGGAGGCAGACCTGACCTCAGAACTGTAATTGCAGCAAAGCGTGCTGATAAGAAGAAGTCCTGATGTCAGATGCCCCCTAGAGGGAGGGAGAGTGGTTTCTTTCCATCATTCCACCTCTCTCCCCCATCCCCTTCCAGGAATCTCTGCGCCACCCCCGCCACCTCTGATGTTTCAGGGAGTTCCAGGTGGGGTTTCCACTCCGTCCATTGCGTGAGTTGGTGGTTCGACATTGAGATGACGTTCTCGCTCATATCGAGAATGTAGGTTTGAGACTAAAGAAGAGCATTCTGTCACCATGTCAGAGAACTACGTTTCTCGGGGTTGTTTGGGATTCAACCACGATGAAGGCACAGTTGTCCCCGGCTCGGGTGAATTCTATTCACACCATGGTAGGCAGTCTGAGAATAGGCTAGCAGATCTCCATCCGTCAAGTCCTAGTGAGGGTCTGTCAGGAGGGCCTTTGTTTGATATTGGTAGCCCCATTCTGGCCGGCCCGAGTATGGTTTGTGGACACTCTGTCTCTCCTGGAAGGCTCTCCTTGGGAGATTTCAACCAAGATGGACCTTCTGTTCCAGGCTCGGGGGACAATCTTTCACCCCTGACCAGAGATTTGAAAAGTGTGGGTCTGGCCCATGAGGGGTACCAGTTCAAAGATTCTGGTCTCTCTACTGAAGTTATTGATACCATTCTCAATGCTAGGGCTCCCTCTACCAGAAAGCTGTACTCTCTTAAATGCCTTTTATTTTCATCATGGTGTCAGCGACACCATCTTAACCCAGTTGATTGCCCAATTGGTTCAGTACTGGAGTTCCTTCAGGAGCGTCTGTCAGCTGGACTAACCCCCACAATTTTTATGTGGCCATTGTTTCGACTTGCCACAACCAGATTGAGGGGGTTTCAATGGGGAAACATGTCTTGGTGTCCCGTTTTCTGCACGGTGCCAGACGGCTGAGACCAGTCTGCAAACCATGGGTTTCCTCATGGGATCTTTCTGTGGTACTTGAAGGGTTGTTTAACCCCAGGGGTCTGATGGTTTTGGGGACCCTGGAGAAGTTTTGACATGCCCTGACATTTGTGCTTTTTTCAGTTGCTTATAAACATATTAATGGCAAAAGTGTCATTACACTGACCTTGAAACTCAGCACGAACTAGACTACCATAATAAGTGAGCAACATGTATGTACATATTTGTATTTTTGAGAGCATAATGTTTATGTGTGGTTATTGAAAAAAATAAAAAATTTAAGTCACTGAAATAAGGCCACAAAACAAATACTAAATATGTGTCCACAAGACTTCTGGGTACTGAATGTAGAAGCCTAGATTTTTTGCTTCAAAATGATGTGATAATCATCCTGCCTGTGAAAATCATTCTCACGCAGGTGTTATTTATAGAATTGATTACATACTTCGTTGCATCACCTGACTTCATACTAGGCCAATGATTTGGCATGTACTACACGTGACTCAGACACCGGCACGCTCTGAAGGCGTTCCCGTTGCGTCAACACCATGACAAGGACCAGAGATGTCATTATTATGATAAAGTTTCTCATTATTACGAGAAAGTTTCTCATTGTTATGACAAAATCATTTTTTTACTTTTACTTTTTTAAGTGTGACAGAAACAGGCTTTCATAGATTTTAGGGATAGGTTATGGGTAGGGTTAGGTTTAGGAGTAGGGATAGGGTTAGGACATTCAAATTTTCACACAGGAATGTTGTTCCAGGATCAACAAAATATGTTGATCCAGGAACATGTCTTACTTGGCCAAATCCCAGTGACCGTTAAAATGTTGGCATTCATGTTTCTGTTTTATAGCTGCAAGTTCAAAATTTTGTGGTTACCACTATGGCAATCATTGCAATTTTTGGAGTAACTCAGAATGATAATTTAGCTGATTCACTCCTGCATTTAGATGCGGTTGTCACTCCCAAAACTTGCATTTGTTCGTTTTTTGGGGGGGGGGGGGGGGGGGTTGGTTTTGATTTGGGGTTTTTTGTATGTGCCTGTGTATATGTATGGGGCTGGAGTATGCACATATTTTTAATGCACCAAGTTGCTTGGTGACTAAACAGTCTACAGACAGGTCAGTGAACAATATATATATATATATATATATATATACACATAATATCACATAGATAAAGCCATTTTACAAAAAACATTCATGGTTGTGTTACAGTGATTTTATCATACTTGCAAGTGCTTTTAGAGGCTTACTAAAGTTAAGAATGTAGCAGTATATACTAAATATTACATTATAATCAAGCAATATTTGCTTTTTCCTCTCTTTCTTTTCTTCTGCAGTCTATTGCTGTGCACCTGTCTCCCTGCGCTCTGGACGCCGGTGAACTGATCCCTCCTTCACCTTTTCTCTTTCTCACCTTCCTCTACCTGATGGTTTTCTATTCATTTGCGTCTGTCTTCTTTCCACACTATTCTTGTTGCTTGCCTTCTATGCTTAGTTACCTAAAGCTTACAGAAAGCCAAGATGTGAGACTCAAGAACTTTTTTATTTGTCTGTAAATATACGCCTTTTTGTATTGCAACTGATTAGCTTGAGAAGACAGATGAAGGATTGAAACCATACAGCATGGTTAGAGTTACAGCCTTGGAGCAATGTTCTTTATTTACATTTGTTAAAGCAGCTTAAATTGATCTTTGAAAATGGTTTGAGGGATATTAAAGCATGTGATGTAATGTTCACAAGTCAATGACATGTTTCAAACCTCATGCGCACAGGTGATGTACAAGAAACAAGTCTTGTTTTACACTGTTGCATGCTGGTTTGCTCCAGAAGGAAACAGTATGTTCTGTTTTGTTTAAACCACTAGCTAGCTAGCTCCTTTTTACCACCATGTTTATCATTCTTTTTATTGGTAGGTAAATCACAGATTTATAAAGGGCAACAAAAAAACGATCAATAATATGAATGTCTTTGTTTACACTTGCTCAGCTTTAAATTAGCATGACTGAAGTGCTAAATGCTGTTTTGATTTATGGATTTGCCCCAAGTACAAAACTTTTTCAGATTTTGTGCACTTTATGTTTGTCTTTAAGGGTCTGTTTGACATATTCTTATTAAATGATTTGAGATGTGTCTGCACTTCTAAGTTTTTATAATTCAGATTACAAATAGCATCTCGTGATGTCAGCTGTGATGTGATTGCACTAAGAGGTTGTCATCCCATTTCATACTGGATTAGTCAGGAGTTTTATGTCATTACATGACGCATGTTATTCATTATCTGTGAGGATTTGTAGGGAGTGGCCTTAGCAATTATAACATGGTTAACTGAAGTAATACCAGTACAGTAAATGTAATATGGCTTCAGGAGATATGAGAATTGACATAAAGGTCAATGACTTTGCACCTTTTTTTCTTTTTTTGGGGGTTGGTTAAATTAACAGGGTAATACAATTGTCCTTCATAATGAAGGTATTTTCAAATTTTATTGTATGACAAAAAAATAACCCACTTATGATCTTTTAAAGCTTTTACATGTCTTCAAAAAGATGGTTGCTAACAAGTTGCTAAATGGGACTACAGAGATATTGTCAGGGACATTAAACTTCATCACACCGAACAGGTGAACTCATCTATGCAATTGTCCGTTTTCACAGCCTCGTTGTGTTTAATAGTGCTCTTGCAAACTATTCTGCACACTTTCAGGGAAAATAGTTTTTTAATATAGGCTGAAAGAGTTGTCGGAAGCTTGGTGGTGGTGACATTGAAGTCTAGCTACCGTGGTGTAGTTTGTTTGGTAGTCTAAGGTTAGCTTTTTATTTCTGGTTATTGTATTTAGACATCAAAATTCATAAAAGTTGTGTTCATTGGTGAAAATGATCTTGATTGCCAAAACGTGAAAGTATCAAACTTTTGTTGATCACAGAGCTTTTTTTTTCTACTTCTTATTTTTATTTTTTATTTTTTTGTCATAATTCAAAAGCCTATGGAAAAAAACTATTTGGTTTTTGTCGAGGGAGCTAGTGTGATGCTAGCTTCCATGTTGGCCTACGAAAATACATCATCCCTGCAGCACTCTACTAAAGAGATGGTTTCTGCAGAGTGCAGACCCTTGACTGTGTGTCATGGTCAGTAAGTCTTTTAAAGATAATTTTACCTTTTTATGTCTAGGCAAGGTTAGTTCAGCTTGTAAAATGTCATGTGGTGCAACTCATCACATGTTTTTCAAACCAGTTCAAAACTATTGAAACCCAACATAAATACAAGAGCACATTTCTAAAAACTTGGCATTTGTGCTTTATACTGGATTTTTAAAAGACTAGTTTGGTAAGTTTTTTTTTTTTTTTTATGTTTTATTATTATTATTTTTTTTTAAATAAACAATGTTAGTCACTTTGTTTATATGTGCACCAATAATGCAATTATTTCTCATAATCAGAGTAAGGTCTTAATCGCAGTCAGATGTTTACATGACACGAGCAGAACTCTTTACTCCAGTTTACATGCAGTTTTCATTACTCTGATTATTCGCTAATAAGGATGGTTATACCACACTCAGATACAGTAAGGATGTTAAAGGGTTAGTTCACCCAAAAATGTCATTAAGTACTCGTCCCGATGTTGTTCCACACCTGTAAGACCTTTGATATTTTTCATGAAAACTCAATATTATTTTTATTACTTTTATAACAACAACAACAAACAAACAGCAACAAACACCCTCCCTACCCCCCTCCCAAAAAAAAAAAAAAACAAAAAAACAAATTACAGACAAAATTACAAATGACATAAATGTCTAGATAAAGTACAAAGAATAAATATAACTCATACAATTGGAGGGATAGAAATCAGCACAAAAAAAAAAAAAAAAAAAAAAAACAGTATAACAGATGTATTACTATCTTTAAGTTCTGCTATCATGTAAATGTTGGAGGAAGGGACCCCAGACCATAGAAAAATTAAGAGACTTTGCTTCATTAAGCCATATTTTTTCAAGGTTTAAGACAGAAACCAATTCAGCCAGCCATTTCTGAAAACATGGGGAAGCAGTGGCTTTCCAATCCCTTAATATAATTCTCTTGGCCACAACCATGCCCAACATTAATGCCAGCTGCAAATAATAAGGTAAAGAGGACACTGTGTCAGAATAGCCAAAGATGGCCAATTACATTTCAGGAGGAAGAGTCTGATCATATGCCACTGAATACCAAGAGAAAATATCTAGCTAGTTATTCTGGAGTTTCAGGCAAAATCAAAAAGAATGAGATAAGGTTCCCTCTGCACCCTGACATCGATCACACAAAAGAGATCTTATGGAGTTTGGTTTTGGAATAGTGCAGTCTGTGTACAATTTTATACTGAATTAATTGAAGTCTTGCGTTGATGGAACAGCTATGTATTATCTTCAAGATTTCAGACCAGAGGTTGACAGATAAGTTGACACCAGCATCCTTTTCCCAGGCTACCCTAAGATAATCAGAAGATGTATTCAACTGCGAAGAGAACAGGGAAACAAATAGTGAAACCATATGCCTAGAGTCTGGTGCTCTTTGCACTAGGTTATAGAAACAATGCTTTTCCTCCTGAATCCTATAGTCAGAGAAAGCCTGCCGAACATAATACCGAATCTACAAGTAACGAAAAAAATGAGAATGAGAAAGATGAAATCTACTAAGAAGGTGATCAAAGGAAGAAAAGTGACCATCTGTGTATTTTTGACGAAATCCGAGGGTATCTGACCCACACATAAAAAGGTAGAAAGGTAGTTAAAAACATGGTTAAAATAGTCAACATGACTACAGTGGTTCAACCTTCATGTTATGAAGCGACGAGAATAGTTTTTGTGCGCAAAAACAAAAGAAAATAATGACTTTATTCAACAATTTGAACCATTTTCATATGTAGTGAACTTCCTTCAGAAGTATTGCGTCATACGTAGTGAACTCAGTGCAGGCTTCCTTGTTTACATCCAAACGCCAACTCAGTATTGGCCACACGACGCACCCATGTGATGCTGACACAGGATCCGGCCAATAATGAGCCGGCATTCGGACGTAAACAAGGAAGCCTGCACTGAGTTCACTACGTATGACAACAGTTGAAATTGTTGAATAAAGTTGTTACTTTTGTTTTGTTTTTGCAATGAACAACATGAGGGTGAGTACTTAAAGACAGAAGTTTCATTTTTGGGTGAACTAACCCTTAAATGGCAATTGTTTCAATCTACTCACATCAAATTCAAAATACATTTTTGTATGAATGAATCACTGGTTGTGAGTTGATCAGTAAATGTTGTATGAACCTAATGCTGATTTTGAATATTGCAGATTTGTAATATTTTTCTTAAACTCTGTGGTCAGTGTGAGTCCTCACTGCAGGACATTACATAACTACAGTTTATTATAAGCCATTGCTTTGTGCTATTAATTTCTTAGGAATTAAGAAATTTAATTAAATGCTTCTTATGGCTCCTTGCTAAGAATGCATCTAATGCCAAATTGCTCTGGAAATAAACCAAAGATTGAGTACAGAGGGACACCACTATGATTTGTCATCTGGGAAGATCTACTTGTATGGTTTGCCACAACGTAAGTATGTTTTTTTTTTTTTTTTTTTTTTTTAAGTACGTTTTTTTTGTAAGTTGTTTTTTTTTTTTGCACGTCTGTTGGTGAGATCTTTGCACGGGTGTGTTTGTAATCAAGATGTCAACAATATCAGACTTAGTAGTGTGGCTCTGATTTCAGGAAAATGTCTAATTTTGTGGATGTGACAGTGTTTACTCATGACACAAGATGCCATGTACCACTAATCGATAGTGAGTGTGTGTGCGTGCATGCACATAAACTCTCTCTGTGGTTGCAGCTGGCGTATATATGAGCTCTGCTGGGAAAGGGTTGGGAAACAGCTTGTGAGTCACAATGAATCCAGGAACAGGCCTCTCTTCAACTTAACTACCAAACCTGAACACATATACACACACACATTCACAACACACCGAGTTCATCCTGAGGTTCCTCCGTTAAAACCTCCCTCATTTCTTCTGTCTGTTTTGAATATCCTGAAAAAGGCAGATGCATTTATTGTAATAACAGATGATTATGTGAGGGATTTTAGGGTTTAAAGAATGAGAGAGAAATCAGAACTAAAGTCATAAAGGGACATCAGAAAGAGATAGAGCAGTTTGAAGAATAGGACGGTGTTGGGACACACATATTTGCACAAGCAGTTTCTCGAGAACAAGTGAGTTATGTTTGGTTTGTTATTTTTGGCGTTAATCCATGACCCACATTCCATTTGATTTTATTCACCATCTCATTTTTCATATACAAGAAACAGAGAAAATACAGATCAGATCTGTTTAGGGCTAAAAAGAGCAGTTATTTATTATATGTAGAGCAGTTATAGCAAATTATTTTTGGCTTTGTGTATGTCTTTGCAAAACTTTAAAGGGGGGTATCACACACAGTTTCTGCCAATCTCATGTTAATCTTGAGTACCTATAGAGTAGTAGTGCATCCTTCATATCTCCAAAAAGTCTTTAGTTTTATCATATTTATAAAAAATAGATATGCTGTACCGAGTCTTTCAGAAAAAAGCCGAGCTCCTGGAGGCGTGCCTGCCGTGGGCAGAGCTAAAGAGTCAAGAGCGTGTGCAGCTTTTGCATAGAGATCGTCTGCAAGCTGTGACATCATTATAAATAAAAAAGGGAACAAAAATGCACGTGTTGTTTACATTTTATGCACTTGCATGCCAATTGCCAACAAAACACAGACATTTGGTGCAGTTTTACTCACCACCCGCGATCTGCAAATCCAGCGTCAAACTGGGACTTGTTTACAAAGCATTCATCACCGAAATTCCGGGAACAAACAAACATAGGTGCACAACTCTGTTGCTTCCCCAGAAAAACAAACTTCATCCACTGTTCCCTTAACGCTGGCATCTTTGGCAAGCTGAAAAAGGTAATCATCAAGGATGTCATATTTAAGAAAAGTAACCATAATAAAATTGACTGATATTCATTGTGAGGTGTAAAATGCTGTAATTTCTTTCCTACTTTGCAATCTAAGGGTTATTTTTCTTAAATGAGAGTGACTCGATGATGTATGTAGCCTTCGAAGGGTGCAGCTCCTGAATTCGGACACAGCCATCGTTGAAAAATCTCTCGGTTTCCATATCCCGAGTGTAGCACATTGATGGGCGTGCTCTTGCTCTTTCTCAGGGTGGTGTGTGTGTGCACGCTTATCAGGCTCTTATTACTTGATAAAGGCCATACTCTAAAAAAAAATTGGCGAAACATGTCCACAACCGGAAGTATATTTGGCACAGAAATACTCCGTCATACGTCCAACTTGTGTTTTGAAACTTTGGCCATGTTTAGCATGAGAATTTAACAGTGTAAATAAGTCAGAATGCATGAAATAGCATTACACCCCCTTTAAGATGCTAAGGTGTTCTAAGTGGTTATAAGTGGTGTTTCCATAGATACAGTATGGCTTGAGATGGCTCCTTCAAAGTAATTTTTGTCCATTTTTTTTTTGTCTGAATAATGAAAAAACAGCACACTGTTTTATCTGCTTGCATGAAACTTTAATGAAATGCAAGGTTTCGACCAAACAAGGTCTTCATCAGGCAATAAATACAAATATAACAAATATAAAAGGATTTTGTATTCACATAGCAAATCCTCACACCTGATAAAAGACAAGTGCAATCAGCAAACTAACCAATCATTCAATAAGCAAAAAGACACTAAACAATCATTGTAATGAAAGACATCCAAATTGCACAAATGCAATTCAAACAACAACCCAACATTTTATTGTCTGCCAGACATTAAAAGCCCATTCACATAATTAATAGCACACCTCTCCTCAGCAAGCTTAAACAAATGATCCAGGACAAGTAAAGATCTTAAGATTAATTCTTGGGGTAAAGTCGGGCACATGTGCTGTTTTTAAGTTACATTTATTTATATAGTGTTTTATGTGAGTATACTGCTGTATGCACACAGGTAAAGTAGGATGTACTGTATATCCAACTTTTTATATATCGCTGGGCCATGGCTTGTTAGACTGTACAATATGATTCCAGTGAGATCTTGGGTAGAAACCATGGCATACTGTGCAACATCTGCTCTGTTTTATGTCAGACGCACAATGTACGACACACAATGTAGCCAAGACTTTTGTCCCATTTTGTCACATTGTAGGAGCATTCAATCCATCGATGGTAATACACCAAGTGATCAAAGATTTTGCCCTACAATGAAAAATTCATGTCAGGTGGCCAAAATTAATTAACCTGAACACGACTGTAGGAGCTTGTTCAAAAGTAATGTTGAGGACTGCATCATGATTGCGCTAATTTTAATAGTAGATAGTGATTGACTGTCTAGAATCTTATGTGATTTACCATCTTTTCCCTTTTATCCTTTCCTTCCTACATGCTCGCTTTGCTTGCGTACAGGCACGTTTTGCACTAATTCTGTTCTTTTGGATCTGGTGACTTGATGAAGCATGTTACCTAGTTAACCCAATATGAAGTACTGACCCATTATGGCAGGGATCCTTCAATCCGGCCTTTGAGGCCCTCTGCCCTCCAAAGCTTAGCACAAACCCTGAACAAACACACCTGCCTGTACATTTCTAGTGGCTGTGTCTGAAAGCTTAGGCAGCTGACTTGTTGCCTTATTGTCCTGTCAGGCAATGACTTTGCAGGTAGCGTTTGCGCACAAAGGTACCTCACAAAACTTATTTTCCCCTGCGTGCTTCAGCACTTTAAAAGAGTAAAGTGCCTAAAAGAGCTTACACAAGTAGAGCTTGCGTCTTTTTAAAGATGCCATTCTATTTGTGTGTTTCTGGATGCGGTCGTTTCCTGTCCTCACTGACAATCACGATCACTGTTTCACATGTCTGGGCACGTGCTGTTCATGGGTGTTTCATGTTTTCGTATGAGAACATGATCACGTCGACACGCCGGTCGTGACCCTTTTTTCTCCGGGAAGCTTGAGTCCCCTCTGTTGTTGGCCAGCTGCCGCTTGTGTGTAAAAGCACAGCCGCGGGCTGCCTGACACTCTGGGAGACTATGGAGATCAGCGGGAGCAAAACTCTTGCTCCTCTGCGTGTCATGTGCAATCGAGCTGCCCAGCGCTCGCTCGGCACTCGGCGCGGTCTCCTTGCCTAATCTCCATTGTAGCACCCTCTCTGGTGCACCAGAAGAGGTCTACTTTGGTCAAATGGTTTGGGTGACTTGAGGTTGAGGGGTTCCCTCTGGGAACCAACCCCCTAGGGCCCCTCCCTCTAGCACATTGCAAGCTGTGCAGTTTCTGGATTGGATTGCTGGTCCTTCTCATAGGGGAACCTAGCATTTCATTCAGGGCTCCAGCTGAGGGTCAGATATTGCAGCATTGGAGAGAGTGCTGTTATGCTCTGGAAATGAGGGTGACGCTGCCCACTGTAATGGTGTGTGCTTATGCTAACTCAGATTCAGAGTTTACAGCCATGCTTTCCCGGGTGTTCCGGATATGCATGGAAAACTTGGCAGTATGGAGCTGTATTGGTGCCATAAATATGGAATGCCAAAAGTGCCAAAATCTGCATAAGGTTTTCCTCTCTCACTACCCTCTTGGGTGGGGTGGCTGGGCACAGATCACACCCACCCTGCATGTGAGGCCAAGGCACTCTTTATGCATGAGGGTAGTTCTGGGCCAAGGTTGAGCTGTGCTTGTTGACTAACCGTGATCAAAGACACTGTCGGGGACTGAGCCCAGCAGTTCTCCTCAGTTAGCAGCAGACCAGGGAGCTTCCCCCGACAAACCATTGAGTTCCTCGTGGGCCGTCCCTCAGTCTGCTTGTTGCTAAGGGTGTCGTCCCCTGCAGAAAAACTCTGGCCCAGCCTGCTCTACTGTGCCCGCTGTGGGGAGATGACGCCTCCCATCTCTGCTGCTGTTTAAGTGGTTAGTGAGAAATCACCCCTGAGACGGGTGACCCAGAGATGGGTGGGGCCCCGAGATTGGTTTGCAACGATTGACCTGAAGGACGCGTACTTTCATGTCTCGATTCTTCTGCGACACAGGCCATTCCTGTGTTTTGCTTTCGATGGTCGAGCATATCAGTACAGAGTCCTACCCTTCGGGCTGGCCCTGTCTCCTCGCGTCTTCACGAAAGTCGTGGAGGGAGCCCTTGTTCCCATGAGAGAACAGGGTGTTTGCATCCTCAACTATCTCGACAACTGGCTCATCCTAGCTCAGTTGCGGGATCAGTTGTGCGAACACAGGGATCTGGTGCTCAGACACCTTAGCCAGTTGGGTCTTCAGGTCAACTGGGAAAAGAGCAAACTCTCCCCTGTGCAGAGGATCTCTTTTCTCGGTATGGAGTTGGATTCGGTCGAGCAGACAGCACGCCTCACAGAGGAACGTGTTCAGTCGGTGTTGAACTGCTTGAATACATTCAAAGGTAGGACAGTGGTCCCACTGAAAGTCTTTCAGAGGCTCCTGGGGCATATGGCAGCCGCAGTGGCAGTAACCCCGCTCGGTTGCTTCATATGAGACCGCTTCAACACTGGCTTCACAGCCAAGTCCCGAGATGGGAGTGGCAACGCAGCACTTTCCGGGTGGCAATCACTCCGGAGTGCCGCCAAGCCTTCAGCCCGTGGTCGGACCCCTTGTTTCTTCGGGCTGGAGTGCCCCTAGAACAGGTGTCCCGGCATGCTGTGGTGTTCACAGATGCCTCTGCCACCAGCTGGAGTGCCGCCTACAACGGGCATGCAGTATCAGGCACAACAACTGCTTCGAGTTCCTAGCGTTACGCCTTGCCTTGAGCCGCCTCAAAGGGCCGCTACGGGGGAAGCATGTACTGGTCCGTACGGACAACACTGCAACCGTTGCGTACATCAACCGTCAAGGTGGTCTGCGCTCCCGTGGCATGCCACAACTCGCCCACCATCTCCTCCTCTGGAGTCAGAAGCGTCTGAGGTCGCTTCGTGCCATTCATGTCTCCGGTGTGCTCAACCGTGCGGCCGATGAGCTCTCACGAGCGGCGCTGCCGGGAGAGTGGCGACTCCACCCCCAGGTGGTCCAGCTGATCTGGAGAGAGTTCGGAGAGGCTCAGGTAGACCTGTTTCCTCACCAGAAACCTCCCACTGCCAGTTGTTGGAAAACTCCTCTGGAAACTCCATGTCTGGTCCCTGGATGGGACGCGGAGGATCTAGGTGACTTACCCCCCGAGGTACTTAACACCATCACTTCGGCATGTGCACAGTCTACGAGACATGCTTACACCTTGAAGTGGAACCTGTTCATCGAGTGGTGCTATTCTCAACGAGAAGACCCCCGAAGATGTTCTATCGGAGTCGTGCTTCCTTCTTGCAGCAAGAGTTGAAGCATAGGCTGTCCCCCCTCCACCCTCAAAGTCCATGCTGCTCCTATTTCTGCATATCATGACCACATAGATGGCAAATCCGTTGGTAAGCACGACCTGGTCGTCAGGTTCCTTAGGAGGGTGAGACGGTTAAATACTCCACAAACCCCCCTCCATACCCTCTTGGGACCTTTCTCTGGTGCTAAGAGCACTTCAGAATGCTCCGTTTGAGCCTTTGCAGTCAACAGACTTTAAGATTCTGTCTATTAAGACTTTGCTGTTGGTTGCATTGGCCTCCATCAAGAGGGTAGGGGACCTGCAGGCATTTTCGGTCGCCGAATCGTGCCTTGAGTTCAGGCCAGGTGACAGCCACGTGGTAATGAGACCCCGGCCTGGCTATGTGCCCAAGGTTCCTACCACTCCCTTATGGGACCAGGTAGTGAGCCTGCAAGCGCTGCCCCCGGAGGAGGCAGACCCAGCCCTGGCTTTGCTCTGTCCAGTCCAAGCCTGTGTCTTTCTCTCTGGGAGAATCCACCCTTCATCGGGTTGGAGTCACCCCAGTTCTTCCATATGTAGTACAGCCCTACGGGGTTAGTCCACATGTACTTCTCCACATAACTCCTTCGGGGAAGGATGTGGCTTCCGCAGTGTTCCTTTCCCAGCGAAAGGCTACACTTTCCCAGTGTTATCCAATAGTCTCATTGAGTGGGTTTTTGGGGAACAGCAGTGATCGACACTCTCTGTGTTAGCCCTGTCCCACCGTCCTCAGGTGGCTTACAACAGAGCGCTGGAAGGGGGCAGCTCCTGTGGCGCTTTGGTAGGGATTCCTATTCGTCGGTTTGTCCGACGTACGTTGAACGTGACCGACTGAATGGGAACGTCTCAGTTACAAAGGTAACCCTCATTCCCTGAAGGAGGGAACGGAGACGTACGTCCCGTCGCCACAGTCGCTGAACCCCGCTGATGCTGCCGCCTAACCTGTACGGCTCCTCAGCGAAAACCTGAAGATGCAACGCACCTGCTGCTCATTAAATACCCGCGCTGCGAGGCGAGCAGCTGATGCATATGATTGCATACCAATGTGCATTGGCTCGTTTTAGTTACACTCGAAGTAGATTGGCCTCTCTAGCGAGATTCCTATTCGTCGGTCTGTCCAACGTACGTCTCCATTCCCTCCTTCAGGGAACAAGGGTTACCTTTGTAACCGAGACGTTTCCTTTAGAAAGGGAAGTCACGTTGACCCTAGGGGTCGCTATGGGGAATGCCTCCGGCATGCCAGGTGTCTGAAGCGTAAGTCTAAACATGACAGTGAACTTGACATTGACAGGCGGCAGCCTATGATGTCACCACAGGTGCGACCGTGAGTATAAAAGGGCACCTCGAAATAACATCATCCTCTTTCTTGTTTTCAGGATACCGGTTTGTTTGAATGTGTGTTTATTCAAGACAAATCTAGGATTGTGGTGAGCACTAGCACTAAGTCTTTTAGACTGTGTGTTACTCCGTGTCAGCTTTATCTGACACCAGATGACACACACGATACATGCGTTATGTGCATGAGTGAGGAGCATGCACGGTCAGTCCTTGAGGGGGCTGTTTCCATGCATTTTGAGTGCCTTCCTATGAGAGGTTCACTCTCTTCTGGCCATTTTTTTTCGAGGGAATCGAGCCAGCCATCAGGCTAGCATCTCCATATGTAGCAGCAGGTCAGGCTGGTTTGGCGCTGCACACTATGGCTGTGTTGCAATGCCTATCAGGCTGATCTGCTGTAGGATCAGGCTATGCCAGGAGGGTCTCTCACATGTTACATCTGACCCTGAAGCTGGACCTATGTTTGTTTTTACTTTTACAACTGCCTTACTAATGGTTCGGCAGTAGTTGTGAATGCGCTGTCTGACACCAGGTAGTTTACGTAGTAGGCGGCTCTCTGTAAGCCTCCTTGGTTACTTGTTTTAACAGGGTTTTTTCAAAACGCTTCCTTGATCTACACTCAGCGTTATCTTTAGTTTTATTTTACTAAAGCTTTCTGTGTTTTGGATGTTGCTAGGCCTATATTCGAGGCATCCGTCTGTAGAGCTCCACCTACTGGCGATGCTGAGTTCTCAGGCTTTATAACCTCCTTAGCCGTTGTTATAATAAGTACATTATGCCTGTGAGGCCCCTGCTTTTTCTAGCAGTGTTGTCAAGTCATTAGGCTCTCTTTGAACCTCCTTGGCTACTGCATTTATAGAATCTGCTAACAGCAGAATCATGCTGTATAGATTTTTGTATTGATGCAGTGTTTTTTAGCGTTGCTAGGCCTTCTCTCGCTAGGGTAATATTTTTCTGAGGTCTACACTTCCCTGGAGCTCAGTTTAGATGTTGGATACAAGTTGTAGGCTGAGTTTTGGGCATTGTTAGGTCTCCTCTCGATTTAGAGAGTTGTCATTTGCGGCCTCCGCTTCTAGAGCTCGCTACTCGTTATTTTTATTTATTTCTATTTAGGTCTCCGCTCTCCAGGGCTCCACCAGGGTAACAGTTTGAGTTGAAGGCTCTCTGTGCACCTCCTTGCTAGACATCCTGAGTGTGGTGCATTGTTAGGCCTCCTCTCGATTAGAGAGCAAATAATAGCCGAGCTCTAGAAGCGGAGGCCTCAGCATAATGACTAAGTCGTCAGGCTTTCTTTGAGGCTGCTTGGCTAATATGAGCATCGTTAGGCCTCCCCTCATTTGTGAGAGTTGTTTGTATTTAGGTCTCTGCTCTTAAGAGCTCTGCCACAATAGCAGGTGCAGGTTGTAGGCTCTTTGTGAGCCTCTTTGCAAGATTTGCAAGAGTGTGGAACGTTGTTAGGCCTCATGATAGGAGAGTTGTTATGCTGAGACCTCTGCTCCTAGAGCTCGGCTTTAATTAGCTAAATCGTCAGGTGCTCTGTGAGCCTCCTAGGCTAATTTGAGCGTCGCCAGGCCTCTCATTTTAGAGAGTTGCCTCCTCTGACACCTCCACTCTCTAGAGCTTCTCTGGATATTAGTTACGGGTTGCAGGCTCTCTTTGAGCATCCTCGTGAATTGTCCTGAGTGTGTATGTTGTTAGGCCTCCTCTAGATAAGAGAGTCATCATGCTGAGGCCTCCGCTCCTAGAGCTCGGCTATTATTAGCAAAGTCGTCAGGCTCACTGTGGCCAATAAGGCATTCATCCCTTCAGCTTGGCAACATGGGTATTCCCTAGGGGATGCAGCACGAGTTCCCTAAGAACAGGGAACGAGATGCTGCGTCCCTTTGCCATGCTTCAGGCATTCCTGCTCGGCCTCCTTTAGACAAGAAGTGGATGACATTAGTTCCAGGTGCTCTTTTATACTCACGGTCACACTTGTGGCGATGTCATAGGCTGCTGCCTGTCAATGTCGGGTTCATTGTCGTGTTTAGACTCCTGGCATGCCAGAGGCATTCCCCATAGCAAACCCCTAGGGGATGAAGTGTCTCGTTCCCTATTCTCAGGGAACCATGGTTACCCGAGATGCTTTCCTGCCTCCATATGCTGCCTGTGGAGGCAGTATTTTTCAGCTTTTGGGTACAGCCAATAACTTGATTAGCTTGTTTAGGCATCTTAACTCTGCAGGGCAGTGGCCATTCAGGACCAGATTTGAGGAGCTCTGCATTATGGCATTAATGACAGTGACATTTTATCTCCCTTTCAGCCTGGCTGCATTCAGCTCATGAGTCTGTGTCAGAGAGGATGGCAGAGCAGGAAGTGGAAACAGTGTCCGTGGCCAGCAGTGAGAGTTTTGCAGACCAGGGCTATGCGGCATCAGAGGGCATGGCCGAAGAGTCCGGCCCAGTCTCTCCTTCTGAAAGGATACAATCTGTGTCACCTGTGGACATCATGTCTCTGAACAGTGGCTCAGCTATGCCTGCAAAGCAGTCCAAAGATTCTTCCAGTGACAGTGATGAGGGTTGTGCGACCTGGGGTTCCAGAAAAAGGTATGCACATGTACACGTTTACTCTAGCTATAGACCACCACAACAAACAAACCCTGTTCACAACAACACAAAAATTTGGTCTGAAAATTACCTAAATGCCCAGTTTCTTCGTAGTTCAGTTGATAAGATATTTATTAGAACATCTCTCCATTAATAAATTTGGTCTGAACAGACACATTAACAGCCATTTTAAAGTTCATATGTTTAGCGCACCAAATATCACACCAGGCCTTTGTATGTATATTTCTGGCAATCTCTGTAATTTGTTCTCCTGAAAAGTCCAGCTACATCCAGGTTTTTGCTACTCCAAGATGGCCTACCACTGCAGACATAATGGGTGGGAGAAAAAAGTAGATTTTACGATGCATCACAATTCTCTCTTCAATGATTCTGATTCTTACTTTCAGCAAAACTCAGAGTCTATTCTGAAATTCAGAATCGATTCTGAGTTTCATTTTTAACCACAGATGCAAGATGGCAAGTTGATAAAAACCTTTGAACCTTCCGTATAACTAGGGCTGGACGATTAATCGGAAAGTAATCGAAACTGAAATTCAGAACCTCTAACCGACGTAATTTTCCCATGTCGGTTATTTCAATTTTTTAATCTCGTTAATACTTCCCCCTTAAAAACATACTACAGTTGTTGCCACGTGACTCCGCCTCGTCCAGTCTGTGGCATGGAATCAACACAGAGGTGAACGCAGAGTCAACACTGACAGAGCGCGAGCAGTGAGCTTTGCGTCTTAACAAAACTTTGTCAGTTGTAACGTTATGTGTTTTACGGTTTGCCAGTTTGGACATTCAAGTGATTAGACGATCGGATGTGTATTATTATATTGAGCTACCATGCTCGCACAGCTGCATTGTGGCATGAACACACATACAAACAGTAGCTGTGAAGATCGCGCGCACAGAGGAACACAGAAACTAGTTGTCAGCACTGTCCTCTGTCCTGTGATTTATTACTAAATTAGCTTAGAAACTCAAAAGTTATTATAGCATATATTTTTCTACTTTTGAAGTAACTATTTACAACCCACAGCTTCACAATTAATAGAGAGACACGGTATAACTAATTCACACACACAATCGCTCTCATTATGTACTGGTACTGTGCTAATTTATTTGTATCTGATTTACAACGAGCAGAAATCTGTAAGAAATGTTACAAATTATAGATAAAATAACTGGTGAAAGTGAGCTATGATGTCAGATCACACTTTCAATTGGAAAAAATATCCCATCTTTAATAGTCAAGCATATTTACAGTACATATGTAAATGTGAACTTGCAAGTGAACTATGAGGGCAAAATAAATAAATAAATAAATAAAATAACAGAAACAAAATAATCATTCATTAATCGAAATTGAGGTAAAATGTTCAGTTAATCGAGGTTTTGATTTTAGGTCATAATCGTCCAGCCCTGCCTATAACAATCTTCTATAAAGTTTGAAAAGGTTAAGGCTAATTACAAGAACAATTGCAGGCGTTATTGCACAGGAGGGTGTACATCTTTTCTTGTTACGCTGTGGTGTTTCAGCATTTTCCTCTCAAAATGCTCTACAAAGCATAATTTATGCAGTAGGTCTATATATTTAATACAAGAAGCTCACTTACTGACAGACGGCTGCTTTCAAATACTTGTGTGCTTTGTGAAGAGCGCTTGTTGCATATGGCTATGTGTGAATCCTGTGTAAGCAGTTAAATGCACTTACATCTCAACATGCTTTTTTGACAAGAAATTAATGTAAGCATTTAGTTATGTCTTAAGGGATTAAACATACAGGACAAAACATCTGATATGATTTGTTTTGGAATCAGGTTGTGACTCCAAGAATCTGAAACGGATCAGATCATGCCTAAAGATTCCAACCCCCAACATGTTTTTCCTACTTCCCTGCTGGTACTATAGTTTGGCTGGTCAACCATCTAAACCAGCTTGGACCAGCCAACTGTAGCTACCATCTTAGAGTCAACATGAAATAGCTTTTTTGACCCATCTTGTTAATTGAAATTTGCTTCCCTTACCCCAAGTGAAATAAAATATTTAATGAGAAATGTGAGACCAGATCTCCAAACCATATTCGCACCAGAATAGAATGCAATTGTTTATTAGTAGCCTGAAACAATGGCTAAATAGATATTTGGCTATTGGTTAAAATTTACTGATATTAATTGGTTAACACTGTATGATGTCAGCAGGAAAGGGCAAAAAAGTCATTCAGAAGTAGAGCAAATTAATACACTTTGATAAAAGATTATAAAGAAAATCATTTTTTTTCTTCTTCAAAATAATGCGCATTGCTGAATCTTGCACAATAGGAGCATTAATGTGTATTAAGAAAGTAAATAGGTCAGATTTGAGTGATAGGGTCATCTTGACTTTAAGCTGGTAGTAGCTGGACTTTCTAGAAGGGATTGGTACAAAAACAGTGAAGTATAATGAAACATGGCTCTGAAACATTTTACCCACATATTTGAGTTGGATTTGTAATGGTTTTATGTTTCAGATATTTTAAATTAAATCTACAAACAGTCATATTCACCACACCTGATCTACCACACATTATTTGAACTCCATAAGATCAATATGTTCAATGGACTTTTATTTCTCTGCTGGACAGGAATCAAAAGCTCTCCCAAGCAGAGAGGAGACAGAGCAAAGGATTTATCTCTCTCATTCTCTCTGTTTACCACTATCAATTCATTCCCACAGTTCAGCCAGTCTCACGTTTATCCTTTTCCAGCCAGCCAGTGTTCCTCCAGGGCTGACTGAGGAGTCTGGCTTTTTAAAACTTTGCTTTATGGAGCTGAAAGTGCTGACTGTTATCCAGATGTATATGTGTGGATTCTCCGCCAAAGCCTGCAGCCTCACCTCAAGCTTCTCACTCCGGCTCTGTCTCCACTATAGAACTCCATTCTGTCTTCTCACGCTCTTTTCTTTTTCCAGGAAAGGGCTATTAGTTTTTCCACTCGGTCATCTGTAAAAGCAGCCTTTTCCAAGGGTGTTAAAACACACATTTTTTTAGGCTCGTGTTCTCATCTTCACACCTCACCCAATCATTTTGTAGTGCCTGGTGAATGTATTTAAATAATGTGATTGTTTTTTGCCAAGTACAAAGAGAGCTCAGGAGTTCTGTTCGGAATAAAGAGTTGGAATTATAAACAGGTGGAATTCTTATTGTTGATAAATACAACTCTAAACCTGAAATGAGCACATGATAAAGAGTTCCACCTCCCGTCTAATATTGTAGATCTTATTCTGTAATGTCATGTATATGTTGTGTTATTTTCGTACAGTTGATATTGAACACTGACTCAAACCTTGTATGTGAGGCACAAAATAAACCTAATAACTAGACAAATATGCAATTTATTATTTACTCTTATACAGAAATGCAGTATTACCTTAAGAGTATCGTTGATACTAGGGACAGCTTTACTAAATTTGGTCACTTCTTTTACTTGCTTGTTACAAATACACAACCAGCTGAGATGATTTATTTATTTCTCAGTACTGGAAATATTCAGCGAGGACAGCAGTCAATCAAGAGACAAAATGGATATGAAGAAGATCCAGAGATTACCGCACAGATACACCTCACTCTTGCCGATCTAGACGCAAATCTGGCAGGTAAATTACTCATGGATAAAGTTAATGATTAAGGTCCAACCACTCAACTTTGCTTCATCATTAATACTTTAAAGGGTCATGAAACCCTCTGTTAGTTTTTACCATAGTTTTGAAAAATACTACAAAATGGGGTGTGGTAAGCTGCGAGTGGAGGGTGAATACAGACAACATAATAGCATCTTCTGATTCAGACAGTTTTATTTCACTCTCATACAGTGAATATTCTCTCAAATGCATGCTGAAATTCACCATTACATGCAACAAAATTAACAAATGCATGCAATCTCACGGTACATTACTTATACACACATTCTGTGACAGCTATAATTTAATGCACAAATAAATGCACTGCTGTTTACATTTGTACTCTGCATTAAAGTCTCATGAATTATTATGAGATACTGGTGAGTCATCTATGTATTATAGGTTTAAGAAAACATCACATCATGTGATGTTGACAATAAAGGATTTAAAACTGAAAGACAAAAATATTGCAAAAAAGCTTAAAACGAACCAATTTTCTCCTATATTTAGAATTAACGGATGCTAAAGTTGTCTTCTATGATGTGCAGCAAACATACCTCTGTTAAAATCTCAGAAAATGTATTTTAGTGTTTCATGATCCTTTAAAAATTTTGTTCTACCAGTTATCCATTCTGTTAATTGCTAAGAAATAATTTAGGTAAACATGTTCCTGGCACTTTAGCTGCCATACCATGAACACTGTTAGCCCTATGAATTACTGATTTATTTATTAACTTGTTTTCCCTGCATCTTAGACATTAATCACTCAGGAGGAGCATCTGTGTTTGTGGATGATGAAATACCTGTGTCCATTGTTGACATGGACATTCCAGTTACAACCATTGATGACATTCTTGATGATGACCGGTTCAGCACGAGTGAGTGTGAGGCAGAATTGTTGAGCAGCACGCAAAACATCACCAGCCAAATGTGTACCCCATGTGAAGCTATCAAAAACAAAAACAACAATGCCTGCCTGACAGAGGAGAAACACAGAAGTTCATCTCCAGACATAGAAAAGCAGTCAGAAGTGACTACACTCACAGTTATTGAGAAAACCACAAGTGCATCTCTAACCAACAAGAACTTGTCACGAGACACTAAGCGGATGGACAATATGGAACAGAAGACAGTCTTCAGCTCTGAGACTAAGAGTAAAGCTGAAACTGAAGAACTAAAGAGTCCGAAAAACATTGTATCACAGAAGTTCCAAAGTTTTGTGCGTCCGGCTGTTCAGACCGTTCAAAAGGTTCCTGACGAGAGACTCAAATCTGCACCTATGGTCCAGAGGTTCAGTACAGAGCCTGCTTATGAGGACAGGACAACTATTACCAGAGTATTGACAACTCAGGGTAAGATCACCCAAAGTTCAGTCTCTCGCTTTGGAATGAAAACCTTCACTGTCATCCCTCCAAAACCAGCTATGTCCCAGACCAAGCCTACAGGCTCTTTAGTCCTAGGTGCCATTAAGATTGATGAACAGGGCAACATGGTTACAGGAAAACAGATTTCCACTTGCCCAGCAAAAAACAGCAATCCCGATGTGGATACTAATACAGAAAAATCCCCATTGGGCAAAGCCAAAGCCTTTTGGAGCTCCGCAGAGAAGCAAGACCAATCAACTGCGACCAACCAAGGACCCATTATAAACAATAGAGATACTGATGTGTTCAAACCCTTGATTGTGTCTGGAGTATCTAAACTTTCACTGAAAACACCTCCCGAGGAAACACACAAAGAGGTCATTATATTGGAAAGGAAGCCTATATCTGTAGTGGCAAGTAAGCCTTCATTCCCAGAACCTGCAGAGAATCACTCTTTCACAGCTGAAAGGCGTGATCTCTCTTTTCTTATACCCTCCAGAAGAACCTCCAGCCAATACGTTGCTTCCGCCATTGCTAAAAACAATAGCATTCCCAATACTAAAGTAGATATCATGCAGGCACCATCAGAGTCCAATGTTAGTGTCAAAAAACCTGTCAATCAACTGTTAAATAATGAGGTTAGACCTACAAACATACACAAACCTGCTTCCTCTTTCAAACCCACTGAAAATTCTGTGCCTTCTTTTGGACATCTTAAATGCCTGCAAAATTACCCCAGTCATGTTGCAGAAAAGCCGGCAAGTTCTGAGAGGATAAGCAGTATTGAAAAAGGCACTCTGCATGGGGAAGACAGAAACAAATCTCTGGACTCACATCCCTTGAATAACAAAATCCCACTCTCAACACATGTGTCTGCTCACATTAAACACATGGAATCTTCCTCTGAAGAAGCCACATCAATCAATAAGTTCCCAGACACCACCTCTGCTCAAAAGACGCCAATAGACACCACACTTACAAAGAAGCCAGAGTTATACAAATCTGAGATTCCAGCTGAACCAAACCAGGGTAAAGTGTTTGGACCAGTTAAGAAGTTCAAGCCTGTTATTTTTAAGCCTGTCCAAAAGGAAACTTCTATCCATAGCTCTCTAATGGAGGCCATTCAGTCTGGAGAGGGCATTGAACGCCTCAGAAAGGTAAACTGTGAGTCACAGCATGAAAGTATATTTATCAGCTTTTCTGGAATGTCCTGTTAAGCAGGGATTCTTAAAAACAATTTTGTTAAAATATAATATAATATCATTATATTACTTTTCATATTGTCCAGGTATCTGACATATCTACCAGCTGCACATTTAAGAAGCCATCTTACAATGATGCAGAGAACGAGCGTTCTGCACTTCTTTCAGCAATAAGAGCTCCAAGCAACTCTGCCAGACTGAAGAAGGTAAGCTAAATATTAGTAAGACTTAAGGCACAGTCACATTAGCAAAATTTAATGGGCAAAAATTGTCAATTGTGTAGTGATGTACTAAATAAAACTCACACAGAAGTCACTTTCAAACAAAGCAGCTTTTTGTGACCATCTCAACCCATAACCCAATGTGAAACAATTTTCAGCATCACATAAAATTCCAAGCTGATTTCTACTGAAATTATGGGGTTTCCCCCTCTAAATTGCTCTAAGCAATGGTAAATGTAACCGTACCTTAAAAGGTCATGAAACCCCGCCCGTTTTAGCCTGGTCATTCACATCTCTGAGCTGGAAAAACTCTGTAAAAATGGGCATGTAAAGCTCTGGAAAAGTGGGAGTGTAGAGGGGGGGAAGAGGGGAGAGAACAACCAATAAAACAGAGACATACAACACACTCATTATACAGAATAATGAATATGAGCACAGAGAAAAATGACAACAAACTCCCAAGCACAAGGGAGAAATGCACAAGAATGTTTAAAAGGGTTAATAATACTCTCGTTATGTTTACGAGCACTACAGTCTCATGATAAACGACACATAGTTTAACACAGAAAGAATAAAGACATGGTTTAATTTTTGTCCATTCTCTAAGTCTTTTGTTCATCAGAATAATCGTGTCATCGCGTTTAGATACATGTATCAGTGTCCAGTTTGCACATATATTTCATTTGAAGAAGACTTGATGAAATATGTGTGCATACACCGTGCTGGTTCATGTTTGGTGCAGGAGAATGTGTAAAATACGTCTATAAAAACTTTAAACATGGATACTTTATGCTCTATAATCCACGTGGCTAGACTTGTTAAACTCATCGCGGAGCTCCGAGCTGAAACCGATCATATGCCCGCTCCACATGCGTATTCAAACTTTAGTTCTGACCGCATTCCAATTAAGATTAAAATTATGTAGAGCAATGGTAAATGACCACATCTTTACATGGTAGACAGACAGCTTCATTGATTAAATTGTTGGGGGTCGCCAATCACTGTACTGCAAAATTAGAACCAGTGGGAGATGGGTGGAGTGTTTGTTTGGGAAACTTGTTTGATAAAGAATGTTGTTTGTTCATTTTTCAAAAAACAAAATTGATTTACATGCAGCCTGGTTGTGATTATCAGTTTACTATAAATGCCACTTCGTTGTTGTGCTTCTAGACCAAATCAGGAGCAGCTAAGGAGTTGGAGCAGCTAAAAAAGGTTGAGGAGGACAGAAATGTCCAGAGAGATGTTATCTCACCTCCTCCTACTTCTCCTCTTGCTTTTGTGCCACCCCCACCTCCAGCTTTCAGTCCTCCACCACCTCCCCCTTTAGCTCCAGCCAAGCCCCCTCTAGTGCTGCCTGCTGGAGGAAACCCAGAGGCGGCCCGAGAGGCTCTTCTGGATGCCATTCGCTCAGGCTCTGGGGCTCAACGACTGAGGAAGGTAAGAGGCTCATTATTGCTCTCACTTATGAGATTTGAGTTAAATTTACTACATTTGGTATTTTACTATTCTTCCATAAAATTATAGACAGTAACACAACAGGCATCAGCATACAAAAGTTACTATAATTATAATAAACAAAAACACATTTTCTGTTACTATTTAAAAACCATATGGATGCATAAAATGTCTTTGCTATGCGCTTGCTAATTTCATACTTTCTTATTATTTTAAAGGCAAGATATATTAGGTAAAATGATAGGTGTTGAATATTTGGGCAAAGAATTTTGTAATGTGAAAAATAAATAATATATAGAATATACACTACAGTTATTTTTAAAGAATTTAATACTTTTATTCAGCAAGGGTGCATTAAATTGATTAAAAGTGACAATAAAGACATTAATAATGTTATAAAAGATTTCTGTAACAAATACATGCTGTACTTACACTGCGTTCCAAATTATTATGCAAGAGACAAATCAGTAAGATTTCTGTACAATAAACATTCAGATTTTAGTTTTTCTAAGAAAATGTTTGTTCATTTATTTATCCATGTCTTTTTAGATAACTGGAATCAATCTCAGACAAAATAATTTGCCAGATCTATGGAAACCCTACTTAGAGGTTGTTCCACATTATTAAGCAAGTCACAGTTCTCATGCAATATGGGGAGGAAGAAAGATCTTATTGAAGATGAAAAGCATGAAATGGTGCAATGTTGTGCAAAAGGCATGAAAACAACTAATATTGTGTGAAACTGAATGGAGATTATCGAATTATCATAAGATTTGTGAGTGATTTAGAGCACAGCAGAACTTGGTCAGATAAAGGCTTATTGAGGAAAGTTCCTGTTAAAAAATTAATTGTATTAAAAAGGCAGCTATAAAAAAGCCAGTGTTGAGCAGCAAACAGGTATTTGAAGCTGCTGGTGTCTCTGGAGTCTCAAGAAGCTCTCCATGCTGGCTGGCAGTTGTGTGTAAAGATGCATTTCAGCCACTCCAAACCAAACCTCACAAAGAGAAACATTTACAGTGGGTTTAGAAATACATGAAGACACTTTTAAATAGTTTTATTCACTGACTAATGCCGTACTACAATGCATGGTCTAAATGGATGGATTTCTGGATGGTTGGTGAATGGCCACCACGTTCCAACAAGACTGCGACGTCAGCAAGGAGCTGGTGGGTGATGATTTGGGCTGGAATACTGGGAAGTGAGATGGAGGGTATTAAAATGACTTTTGCAAGATATGTGGAGTTCATAACTGGCCATTTTCAGCTATGGTATAAAAAGGAGGATAGTGCATAGTACAATGCACTATTGTACAATGCACTATGCTCTATCCCATGCTGCAAAAAACACCACAGCAATACAACTGTTTGAAAATGTATTTCTAAACCCACTGTAAATGTTTCTCTTTGTTAGGTTTGGTTAGTGGTGTCTAAAATGCATCTTTACACACAACTGCCAGCCTGCATGGTGAGGTTCTCAAGACTCCAGAGACACCAGCAGCTTCAAATACCTGTTTGCTGCTCAACACTGGCTTTTTTTATAGCTGCCCTTTTAATACAATACATTTTTTTGACAGGAACTTTCCTCAATAAGCCTTTATCTGACCGAGGTCTGCTGTGCTCTAAATCACTCACAAATCTTATGATAATTCGATAATCTCCATTCAGTTTCACACAATATTAGTTGTTTTCGTGCCTTTTGCACAACATTGCACCATTTCATGCTTTTCATCTTCAGAAAGATCTTTCTTCCTCCCCATATTGCATGAGAACTGTGACTTGCTTAATAATGTGGAACAACCTCTAAGTAGGGTTTCCATAGACCTGGCAAATTATTTTGTCTGAGATTGATACCAGTTATCTAAAAAGACATGGATAAATAAACAAACAAACATTTTCTTAGAAAAACTAAAATCTGAATGTTTATTGTACTGAAATCTTACTGATATGTCAATTGCATAATAATTTGGAACGCAGTGTATGTACTTTCTATCTATCATCAAAACATTCTGAAAAAAATAGTTTCCATAAAAATATTAAGCAGCACACCTGTTTTATTGTTAAATATTGATAATAAGAAATGTTTCCTGATAAAAAAAAATTTTAAAAACAGCTTTGCTGTCACATGAAAAAATTACATTTTAAAATATGTAAAATAGAAAAAAGTTATTTTAAATTATAATAATTCATAATGTTAGTGTTTTACTGTATTTATGATCAAATAAATGCAGTCTTGGTGTGCATTAGAGAAGTGTATTTTAAAAATATTAGAATAAATATTATTAATCTTACTGTTTAAAATATTAAAAAATATTAATAATTAAAAAAAGAGGACTAGGGGACTTTATGTGCATATTTGGTCTGTACAGTTCACACACATCTCCTTTTAGTTTCAAATGCAAGTGAAAAACTTACACTGTCAAGCCCTTTCAGTCCAATTTGACATCATTTTTTTTGGTACTACTGAATGACAGGCGCAAGAGGATGATCACACAGAATGTGTTTTTGCTCTTAAAATCACACAACACATAATAGTTACTACAGTACTGCAGTTACTGTAGTACACAATAGCAACTGCAGAGCCATAGAGCTGATGAATGGAAAAGAAGGCATTGATGAACTCAAGACTTGGCGCAATTGTCAGATGTCCATCTAGCACATTTACACAGAAATACAATTAAAAGCAGCGGAACTTACCATAAACAGCTCTGACAGAGCATTATGACTGGCCCACAGCAAAATTCTTACGTCAGCACATTCTGAACTCGTACGTGCTCATACTGGTAATCCTATTCTTTGTTCACACATAGCGTCATACTGGTAATTTACTAGTAATGTTACAACCTCTCATTCTGGAAAAATGCCAGAACTGATTTACCTGTATTTTTTTTTTTTTTTTTTTTTTTAAAAAGGTCCTGTTAACACATGACCTCTAAATGGTAATTTACCTGTAAAGAGTGTATGTGTAAAAAGGGCTAATGGCAACACATTTGGCAACACAAAGTATTTGGCTCTTAAATAAATGACACAAATATTACAAATTAAGACTTTAAATTTTACAGGTCCCTGTCACACAGACAAGACGGCAAGTAAATGGGAGACTTGGAACCATTCAGGCAACATCAGCACTTTCTAATGGACACTGAGCCTTCACTGGATCACTGTTTGGGTTTCAGGAACCGCCAAATCTGGTGTTTTAGCATTTTCTGCAACGGCATTAGCATAAATGTTAACACAATCATCACAGCCTTCTTTATTTATAGTGATATGCTGCTTCACATCCGTGCCAATACTAATTTGCTTAGTTTCAGGCAGATTATGTCCTGCTACTGATGTGTAATATTGACATTTGAAGCTCTTTGTTAATGCTGCTTGGAGTTTGATTTTTTTTTTTTCCATATATGTCTGCCTGACTTCTATATTTCTATCAGTATTATACCTGAATATATTATACAGGTATTTGCTGTTGCATCAGTATAAGTTGGTGGGCTGCATCCACCTGCCAGTCACAACAGTCTTTGGCAATATGCTTATTGATTTATCTTTTTTAAAGGAACACTAGGTGATAAAATGGAAAACACTGAGAGATTTTTATTTAATTGTTATTATAAAACTGTTTCTTTAAATGTTTTGTTATTTTCAAAATATGAATTTTCAAAAAATGACCATTCTACTATTTCCATTATGAAAGTGGACTATTAACAATGGACCACTCTTGACAATGATTTTTAAGCATTGTAGATACACATGCCGTATATTTGACCAATACTAATGCACTTTTTGTAAAACTGATTATTTTGAAAACACTTATAGATTATTTTGAAAGCCTTATAGATACTGTATGATCGGACATAATGTAATCAATACCTTTTCACCAAACTGCTGAACAACTGTAATGTTGAGCTGTCATGGTGCTTCAGCTCTAATTTATTTCTTTGGGAAAAGCATACACTACTACATTTAGAGTAAATTGTTTAATATATTTACACTTTTTTTTTTTTTTTATGTTGTTCTTATTTAGCATTATATGACAGACCTGTACGGTTGTAATCTAATTGAATCAATGACTTGGGTATGCGCAAGTTGGAAATTGTGTTAAAAAATTATACTAAAATAGTACATTACAAATCTGACACTAAAGCATAAGTGTAATGAAAGAGATTTTTAAATAATTCTTTTGTAATGTTTTTTCTTTTCTTTTTTTTTGGATTGCAGCGCAAACTGAATCAAACTTGTACATCAATAAACTATTGATTCATGAATTTTGCAGTCTTTTCATTTTTCATTGCTTGCAATTATTTTGAGGAATGACAATGTGTATGCATACACTCTAAAAGAAATGATACCATTGTATTTTTGCAGTGTTTGTCATGGCGCTGAGCTTTTAGTCTAAATAAAATAAAAGTTAAATAAGAAATGAATTGTAAAATGTCTGAAATATTCCAAAAATAAATTTATATTCATTCCAGTTTAAGATTGGACTGGTCACAGTGTGACAAGTGTGACTAGTCCAATCTTAAACTGGAATTAATATAAATTTATTTTTGGAATATTTCAGACATTTTACAATTCACTTGTCACACCGTGACCAATATTCTTGCTTCTTTACATGTTTACGCTTTAACAGCATGGTACCCAATCACAAAACTGTATATGTTTTACAGTATGATATGTTAGGTTAACATTTCAAACAACTTGCCAGCATAGGACAACATTTTAAAGAACTAATACATGATTTTTAAGGTTCATGTCCTGTCAGGAAAAACTGGCTTGTCATGCAAGATTATATACCTCTTTCACCATGTCTCTGTTTATCACTCCACTTGTTCATCTTGTTCTCCAGCTGTCTCTGACAACGGTTCTGGCATATGTTTGGACTATCGCCATGAAACCGTTATATTCTCCATATGATGAACAAAACTTTGACAATAAAGGCTCTCTGAGACAGCCCTTACTGGCTTGGTAGCTTAAGGTTGATTAAACAACCGATAATGATGAGCAACTTTGAGGCTGATTGAAATGATAAGCTTTAGCTACAAAACAGTTGGATGGGGATTTCATGGTTTCACCTAAGAATTTTCCTAACCCTTAAATCACAGTGGTTTCCACGATTAAGAAATTCACCTCTCAGAAAATACAAAAAAGTCATGGAAATTTACTGGCCGAGAGGTGTGGAAATCCTGTGATCTCTAAAGGTGATTTAAAAGATACAATATATCCTCCTGTAATGGTATTATTGATTCTACGACATTCTTTAGTGCTCCAAATGCCTGTAAGTGAACACTTTGGCTAAAATCAAACAAATTGAAGTCATTTCAGACCATATAGCCAAATGTTTTACAGAAAGTTAGCTTAGGTCTGCTTAGGCTGAGGTCTGCTATCTGATTTGAGCCCGGGGGAACCTGAAACAGGTTTAGCAAGGTTTTGGTTGGTTTTGTATGGTATCTCAAAATTAGATAGCACACAGACCTCTATCAAAAGCCATTCCCAAACCAATGTTTATGAAGTTATACCAAAGGTTGAGACTCCTTTACTGGCAATGATCAGATCAGTCTTCAGATGGATGACAACATCAGAACTCTCATGACTCACAAAAACATCCTAGAGTAAGTCTTTCTTGTAACAAGATATTAATGGACAGCCAACTCATAGCAGACTCCATCAATTGCAGTTTCGCTCAATCCACATCATAAAACAGTGTTATTTGTTATCCAGGCATTTTATGGTGTATGATTTGTATGTCTGACAAATTGTAATTTAGACCCACTAATTTGTTACTCTCCAAGTGCATGTTTAAAAGTCTGTTTACGTTTGATGGGTGCAAAAGTTTTCAAAAATATCAAAGAGAGGCCTGTTGATATGCACTATCGTGCCTCATTTGGCACCATAAACCACCCTCTCTTTCCTATATTAATGTGTTATTACATATTTTGGCAGAACCCATGTGTTCTGAGGGTTGTGGGCTGTCTGTCTCTGGGCAGGCTCCTCCTCGTCTTGATGGGGTAATCCCCTCTATGGTGGATGGCAGTAAATTCTTCCCCTCCCACAATTCCTCTGTTGGTCAGAATTCCGGCTCGTTTGTGGCCATTCTGATATGTGTTACGAAACTGCAAAATGACTGTTTGCTTCCAAACCAGGGCAGCCATTAGTAAAGAAAAACGAACTCTAGAGAAATTAGATCAAAGGTCACAGTGAATATATACATGCATTAAGATAGAGAGACATCGTTATTGTACAATAATGTATGCAGGTATTCTAACGTGGCATTCTCGTTAATAGATTTGACCCATGGAAATCAGATAGGACTGAGTTTATTTGATATTTCAGAGATTTAAATGTTTGTAAGTATATTTGGTTAAGGAACATATTTGATTTACAGTGGAATAGGGCACAGACTGTTTTAATGATTTTTATGTCTTTTATACAAATGAGCTTTCACCCAAAGTGTCTGGATGCACTGGGGGGTAAAACAGATGCCCTAAAGAACATCTTGGGAGTAAACAACATAGAAGGTAGTGTGGTTAAAAATAAAGGCTTCTGTTTGTTTTTCTCACAGCAATGACAGAATCTGTCATTGATTATTTCTTAAAGGTACACTATGTAACTTTTGGCCCTCTATCAGTTACAAAAAAACTGCATGCATTTTGTGGAAGAACAATGTTTTGGTTGTGCTTCGACTGTGCGGATGAATATGACCCTTCACAATAGATAATGCTTTACAATGAACTCTGTTAGAGAGTAATATGGCAGTTTATCTGTTCAATAATATACCTTATTCAACTGTTGAGTGCTAAAAAAATGTAATTTCTGCCACTTTTACATTTCAAATGCCTCAGTTCTCTGAAAAGCCAAGCCAATGTTGGTTCTCCTTGCATTGCGAGCTCTGTCGTGCTCTTTTTTTGTCAGCAGGCTTTCCTCCGTTCTGCGTTTTTTTAAAAACAATAACAGGTGATTCCTTGGAGACTTTCCTGTATTTACGGATATGATGAGACATGCACAGCCAAGTGTGTGCAATTTCCAGTGAAAACCATCCAGGTCTAAATTATAAATACTTATAAAAGGCTTACCATAGTGAATCAGGATATGACAAAATCACGTTTTGGAAGAAGGATTAATGTGTATTGAAAACTTGAATTTTGTTATTAAAAAATTAAAAAAAATATACTGAAGAACAGAACATTTTTTCTTTGTGTGAAGAACAATCTAAGGAACCTTTTTTTCCCCTCTACACTCTAAAAAATGCTGGGTTGTTTCAACCCAAATTTGGACAAAGCCAACCGTTGTACAAAGAACCTTCAATCTTAAAAATTCAAACATCTGTGATTTCCATCTGATATGTCAAGTCTTTGTATATGAGACTACCTATAGTTCTAGAATTCTAGCATAAATAAAAATTATTGGTTAGAATGTGGTTCCATAAAAAACCTTTAACATTCATGGAACATTTCATTCCACAAATTCCACATAAAAACTGATCACTGAAAGGTTCTTTATGGAACCTAAATGGATCTTTTATGGCATCACTGTGCCTTTTCGGAACCTTTACTAAGAGTGTTTAGTTCAGTGGAAAGGATCCATGGATGTTAAAGGTTCTTTATGGAACCATAGATTCCAACAAAGAAGTTTTATTTTTAAGAGTGAATGCTAGAATCCTAGAGAACTGAGTAGTTTCATATACAAAGGCTTGATACATCTGATGGAAATCACTGATGTTTGGATGGGTTTATGGAAAATTTCTGACACAAAACTGGATCGAATTATATTTGGTTGAATAACTTAAGCTTAAAGGGCCAACATTCATTTTCAGAATGGTGGCTTTTTGTTACATTCAAAGTCATCTGTGTAGTCTATTTTAAAAATTAGTGAAAGCTTACCATACATGCACATTTAAAATGTTCACATTTTCTCTTCCAAGAACTGATGTTGCTTATTGCAGTCCTAGACATACACATTTTCTATGTTCCACAAGACCTTTATCTCTTTCAAATTTCAAAAACCCAGAATATAATACACTGATCTGAAGAACTTAATCTCCAAAGAATCATATAGCCAACCCAAGAACCTTAAACAACAACAAAAAATGGTTCTTAAACTGTTATTTGCTAAATGTGCTTCAAAAGATATTGAAGAACTTGTAGTGTATAACATTTTCTAAGTCGTGTAATATCTTGTAAAAGAGAATGCATTGGCCTTTTGTTCTAGCCTTGCTTTCTGATAACTACTGTGTACCCATGCATCACATAGTCTGAGCTACTAGCTATTTGATTTAACAGGCACTCGTATCACTTATGCCTTTACGGTGAAGTAAATACTTCAGAAAAAACAAATGTAATTTTTACCTGAAAAAGGTAGTTCAGGCAAGAATTAAAAAAACTAAGTAAATAATAAAGTAGTACTCAATTTAAGCTTGTAGAAATTAAAGCGTAAATATCAACATTATAAAATTAAAGGGTTAGTTCACCCAAAAATGAAAATTCTGTCATTTATTACTTACCCTCATTCCGTTCCACACCCGTAAGACCTTTGTTAATCTTCAGAACACAAATTAAGATATTTTTGATGAAATCCGATGGCTCAGTGAGGCCTATGCGATGCTTGAAGAAGCAGTGTTTTGAAATCGGCCATCACTAAATAAGTCGTTATTGTTTTTTGGCGCACATAAAATATTCTCGTCGCTTTATAATATTAATATTGAACCACTGTACTCACATGAACTGATTTAAATATGTTTTTAGTACCTTTATGGATCTTGAGAGAGGAAATGTCATTGCTCCCTATGAAGGCCTCACGGAGCCATCGGATTTCAACTAAAATATCTTAATTTGTGTTCCGAAGATTAACGAAGGTCTTACGGGTGTGGAACGGGTGTGTTTTCCAGCTGTTTTTACACTATTTTATCATTTTGTGGTTATGTTTATAACTTGCCATTTTGTGAAATTTGGAGTTCATTTTCTGCTCAAAATGCCACATTCACACTCAAAACGATCCATCGAAAGTTACCTTCATTGTGTATTGTGTACCAAGTACTGAGGTCTCTGTGTTCAGGTGCCACGTTACTTCTAATATGAAGATATATCTATTGTATTATTTACTTAGATGTTTCTAAGTAAAGCATACACTTTAAAAGCATGGTTTAATTCAGTGTTATATTGTTTGAGTAAAATGTATTGCAAAAGAAACTTCAACAAAGTAGAAATTACTCAACCTTTTACTGGCCAAATAAAAATTACTTATTTTCTGTTTTAATTGTACTTATCTTAATTAAGTAGAGTTACTTAATTCCATATTTGAAATTTACTTAAAACATATGCGTGCAAAAACTTGCGAAAGAAAAATTAAGTAAATTTTACTTATTGTTTTTTACAGTGTACTTACTGAGGAGACATGATTGCAGTCTGCAGGACAACAGACTTCTATGTGCTTGAATGGGCAAAATAATTTGTAATGGGGTGTAATTTTAAAATTAAATGTTTTTTTTCTTATAGTGCTTTGTCTAAATGAACTGCTTTGATATAGGTTAAAAAATCTCTTTAGCACTGAGGCTGTTCTTTAACAAGATTGCATGTAATGGCTGCACGTCCTGGATATCTAATAAGTGAAATCATCATATTCACAATATCAGTCATGCAGAGCTTGGTCATCATAACAGTGCTCACATGGGACTAATTTTGAGATAACATTTTTTAATGATATATTATGCAGGCACAAAGCCTAGCTTAGTCAACACTATTGATGTCCCTCTGCTCACTGTCAGAAGGCTATTCAAATTTAAACTCACTTGGGAAAAGCTCCAGTAACCTTTTAGGCTGCATATACCCTCATTGTTGTCCCAGGAACCCAGGAATGGACAGGATAAAAATTGAAGTGGAGCCTATTAGGAAATGCAAAGATTTGTCTATTAGAAACTGGTGTTAAATATATTTAAAATGTTTAAGAGTTTAACATTTTATCCAATACATTGATATATTATGTGGACATATTTATTTACTGCATTTTAGGAAAGAATATTTTATGGATTTAATTGTAGTAGGCTAACTATATTTTAGCAGAAACTATTCTTGTTATGGTCATTTTTATTAGTAACCTTGTCGTTTCACAGTCGGAAAAACTAAACAAAATAACAAAATAAAACGTGAAGAGAAAGTTGCTCAATGACCTTTTGTACACGGCCCAAATATCAGAAACAATACGATTGGATTAAACCCATGGGCACGTGGGCACTATTTAATTGCCAAAAAACATAATATAACGTTAATGTTTAACGAGTAGAGGACAAAGAATTCTATGTGAAACGTGTTTGTGTGTGTGTACACACAGCCATGTTCTCGGTAATGCTTTAACCGTGTGTGCTCAGAGCCGTGTCACGCGCTCAGCTTATTCAACGCACACATTGGTTCGCGCGGGGGTCTGGCCAGAACGCGAAACGCTAGTGGCTGATGACGGGGTGGTGTTGCCCTGGAGAGGGCGGGGTCTGGCTTGAGTAGGCGGAGACTTTGGATACTGACAGTCTCCAGCGCACGGACACATACATACACACTTACACATTTACAGTGAATAAGACACGATTCTTCTCCGCTAAAGAAAGGTAAGCGATGAATTTGAATTCTCTTTCCTATATTGTTTCGAAACGAGCGTTCACCTAAAACTTTAATCTGTGAGTGTGCACTGGGAGGAAAAACGGGTGTAGGTTGCCCTAAAGAACTTGTGAGTAAATAAGACCAGTGGGTGAGAGAGGGCTGAGAGGTGTGGCTTCTGTCCTAGACTCCTAAAGAGTAAAGGAAACTTCACTGTTGTAGCAGCAGAATCACATTTTGTATAGCAATAATACAGAGCTTTGTAATATTTACGCTGTAAAATGTTTTGTCAGATCACCTAAATTTGACTGCACGTGGTAGCATCTAAATTAAATGCTCTTATTCGATTCAAAATTGGAATTGACTGAGAGCTCCAAAACCCTTAATAATTAGATCGGGTAAATTAAAAAAAAAAAAAAAAAAAAAAAAAAAAATATATATATATATATATATATATATATATATATATATATATATATATATATATATATATATCTCAAGGTAAAGCTGCCTGTTACCACTTTATCATAATACAGTAGCCTAACGCATATACAGAAAATAACAGCGGAATAAGTAACTAGATAGGTCTGGCATGTAATGTGATCGTACAAGTGATGAAACTGGTGCTTCCATAGAAAAAACCGTTCGTAATCTTAATGCGTGTGTGTATAATTTCATATACAATTTCATATTTATAATTCATAGACATGTATATCTTGGCAGACGATTCGAATATTTTTTATGGTAAAATATTACTAAAACTATGTTTTAAAACGTATAAAATTAGTTGCCCCTCACTGTATGAAAAACACCATATATATGTTTTACTTACATTTTACAGTGACAAAGATATTTTTAACAGCTTAAATACATTGGCATTATTTAATCATATACAGTTAGGAAGTGTGAAATATGCAATCACCAAAATACAGTTCTGTAATACTTCATAATTGTATTATTTATTTATTTATTTATTATTAGGGGCCTTGTGTTGTTGTTCTTCTTCTTCTTCTTCTTCTTCTTCTTCTTCTTCTTCTTCTTCTTCTTCCACTTTATGGCCAAGCCTATGGCAACCCATAGAACCATATGGTAAAAAGTTGTGAAATTTGCCACACAGATAGAGGACAGTCCAAACATTAACCATAGCAATTTAGGAGTCTCTAACTCAATCCCTCTAGCACTACCAACTGTCCAAATTTTCACTTACCTTTATGCTAATAACTTTTGAACGGTAAGGGCTAGAAACAAAATTACTCAATCCATTGGCACTCTATGACATCATTTCCGTTATTAAAATCTTTCCCCTATTTTGAATTTTCCGAGAAACAAAAACAAAAATAAATACTTTTTTGAACTTGTCCTAGTTTGTCCAATTTTCACCAGAATTGGTTCAGATCATCATCAGACCATGGTGACAAACAAACAAACAAACATGGAAATCAAGTTAATTCGTCAAACCGTACTTGAATAATTAGCAAAAAAAAAAAAGCACGCAAAGAGCATGCCACAAGAGCATGTATATCCTTAACACTCAGACCATGGTGTGTCCTTTGAAAACCATGGCCTGAGGGTACCTGCACAGTTTCAGCACAGTGCCACCTAGTGTTCAGGAGATAAATAAATAAAAAAAAAAGCTATTTTTTTTCTTATAACTTCAGAATGCCAAAAATCACAAAACTGGTCTCTTTAGATTTGGTATAGCATGCCAAGAAAAAAATTAGCAAATTTTCCCACATCGGCCGTTTTGGGTAGCAACCTTTTTGAATGTTGTCATAAAATGCTATATTTTATGAATGCATTGGCATATTGTTATGAAACTCTGTAAGTGTCATCAGGACCATGCCCTGAAGGTACTCAAAAAGTTCCAGGGCTGCGCCACCTTCTGGTCAAAAATAAAAATGAAGTTTCCAAAAATGCTAATAGCATTGATTCATTTTGCCAATTGTAAAGAAACTGGTCTTAATAGGTCATGCCGAGAACATAGATTTTACCATAGTGACCTAACTTCCTGTCCGCCATTTTGATTTTCTTTAAAAAACTACTATTTTTAACTCCTCCTAGACGAGAACCTGGCGCCGCGTTCGTTCTGTAAGCTTAATAGGGAAGGCGTAGGACATACATTTTTGAAGAATACGGAAAGCGGAACCTTATTGGCCCTTATTCCTCGTCTGGTATCGTTTAAACCCCTTTGAAGCTGCACTGAAACTGTAATTTTGACCTTCAACCATTGAAGTCCACTATAAGGAGAATAATCCTGGAATGTTGCTTTCATCAAAAACCTTAATTTCTTTTCGACTGGCGAAAGAAAGACATGAACATCTTGGATGACATGGGGGTGAGTAAATTATCAGGAAAATTGTATTTGAAAGTGGACTAATCCTTTAAATCATATGTCTATTTACATCATTAAAATGTTCATACGTTAACAATTTGAACTTAGATAACAAATGTTACCGGTGAGATTAAATGGGTTAAAAACACAAGGTTGTAATCTGTCTGCTAAGGAATACCACAAGGTACCGTTCTAGGTCCTTTTTCATTCTCAGGAGGTTCCTCCTCTGACGGGCTGAAACTGAAGACACAGTTCAGATAGAGGATAGGGGTGGGTGGGGCTATGGGAAGAGGAGGAGTTGTGTGGTGTGTACTGGAGAGAGTCAGCTAAGAGATAGATACATTATGGATGCGTGCATTGGGATATTAGAGATCCAGAAGCAGGAGCAGTTATGGTAAAGCAGTCTTGTAATACTCTGTGTGCATTTAGCTCTCTGTGACTGGGCTGACACAGGGCTTTACACACGCCAGACACCGGTGAGTTCTGGTTCATGAATGCTTTTAAATGGGTCCACATTAATTTAAACCCCTGTTTAAAGAGTATGACAAAGTTAAAAAGCTTTGAGTGGTGATTCATGAATGGTGTAGTGCTGAAGGAGTGTCAAAGGGGTTGTGTGTGTAGATGAGAGTGGCGATGGTTTGTATTTAAAGTTATCTGCTTATTGTTAATCCAATAATACAAGAGGGAAATGTAATGTAGAAACATGTTCTGAGTTCTTGAGTTATATTCAGAATTAAATATTCACATAGTTAACTTTCTGGCAACCTTTATGAGGCAAGTTATTCACTAAGACTGAGCTGCTTCCTTAAATGGAAAACCATATATTCTTTTTTACCGAATACGTCTTAAATTTTTGATCATTGCTATCACATACCTGCTTGCTGTAGTTAATTTTCATGCTGCAGTTTCTTATAAAAGTGTTCATAATAAGATATTGAACATAACTGTAAATATAATGGATTCTTGTTCTTATAATCAGCTTTTTATTGATATAGTATTGATATAGTAAACACATGTTATATCATTTTCTGTGATTTGGTTAAAGCAATGTGATGTGATGGTTGTCTGGACTGATGCCTTTAACTGGACTGTTTTTGCTTTTGGGATGAGGTGACATCAGACCTACAGAAGTAAAACTTTACAGTACATTGTCCATGTTACACATGTGTTTATAGAATTAATTACAATAGAAATAACACTGATATATAAAAAACTTTTAAAAAATGATTACTCATTGAAAGGATAGTTCACTAATTCTGTCATCAATTACTCACGCTCATTCATCTTTGAATCACAAATGAAGATATTTTTAATGAAACCTGAGAGATTTCTCTCACTGTTTAGGCTGTAATTCTCATATAAAAAGTGATCAATGCACACACATAGAGCACATATGGTAAGTTCAACCATACATGCTTGACGTGTGAAAACAATCCTCATTGGCTTGCATGTCAAGCAAGAGCATTTGTGCTTCTTACTTCTTTACTGTATTTGATGTGCTTTTTGTATATGTGTTGATCAATATTTTAATAAAAAATAAAAACCTGTTCTTAAATATGTTCATCATATAAAGTGATTGTATCTCTTCAGAAGTTTCGGATTAAGTTACTTTTACTTTTTGAAGCATCATAGTTTAGGTTTAATGAACTTTCAATGGAGGGACAGAAATCTCTCAGACTACATTAAAGATATCTTAATTTGTGTTTAAAGAATGTTCAAAAGATAAACAGAAGTCTTGGGTTTGTAACATCATGAGGGTGAGTAAATGGTGACAAAATTTTCATTTACTGTAATGGGTTAACTAACTAAATATTATTTATGTTATCACAAACACTGTACAGTACGCCCAGCAGGCCACCCCAATTATTTGATAATAGAAAATATTCCATTCAGCTGCATCTTGTTTTTTTGATTCAGGTCTATATATGAAAGCCAGTAAGTGCCAGAATTTTCAAATAGCATCTGAATGTCGGTTCTAACCTTTCTTTTTTTTTTCCTTTAATACTTTAAAGGGTTCATGAACTGCAGTTTTTTTTTTTTATTATTATTGTTTTATAATGTTCTCTGAGGTCTAATTTTAGCAAGATATTATTATACAAATTATTATACAAATATTTTCTTAAATAAATGTTTTGATAGGCGTGCCGCATTCAAGTCTTAGAAGTAAATGCCCACTGGTATGATTGCTTAACAGTTGTGCATATTAAAATACACATGTGGAATTCTTTTGAAAACTTCCAATGTTGAAAATTGGCAAGAAGAAAACAAACCTACAGTACACCTTAAATACAAATAGATGCTCCAGTCTGCGACAGTGTGGTAATTAATCATGTTTATTTATATTTATTACTTATGTATTTGTGAGGTATTACATTGTTAGTGTTCATCCGAAGACACTACAGAAAGTTATTTATCTTGTTAAACTTTTGCCAATTGTGAAACATTTATGCCTATTACATATGCTTTATAAAGGCCCATTCACACCAAGAATGATAGCTATAAAGATAACGATAAAGATATACAATCATTCTACATATAAAAGAATAGCACTGTCCACACCACAGCTATAACGATATAGAGAAACAATACTGTTTTGATCACTTTCAAAATGATTTTTTCCAAACTATTCACTAATCAGAATCCATTCTAATTTAAGGGCTTGTGAATTTAAAATGGCAGACGACATTGTGGAGAAGTTAATCGCCGATGTACAGAAAAAGCCACCACTGTTTGACAAGTCAAACCCCCTTTTCAAGGATACTTTAAAGAAAATTGATATATGGAAAATAATTGGTCATTCCCTCGGAAAAATTGGTGAGAAGTATTAACAATGAGATCATTATGCCAGGCTAGCAAACAGTAAATTACCTCGGGTATCCAGCGCTAGTTTCGGCAACATTGTCTTGCTTCCTTTGAAGTTGCAGTGAAAAAGACTAGTTGTTGTTTTTATTCCACTATATTGACTTCGTCAGGTAAAATTCATTGTTAGATTAGATCGATTACACTAGCTATTCACTCGAAACAGCATGCTGAGGACACCTGCTGGTTAAAGCCGTGTAAATGCAACAAGAACAGCAAAAACATGTTGCACACACTTTGAAACTATTGCATCAATACATTGGTGTGGACGCAAATATGGTTATCGCTATAGTTATCGTTATAGTTATCTTTATAGTTATCGTTCTTGGTGTGAACGGGCCTTGGTTGCGGCAAATTAAGATTAAAGTAGCTTATTTGGAGTTACCACATTTATAGTTGATAACTTACGGTGTTTCATGTAAATGAATTATACATTAATGTACCATCGTTTGTCACACTGTCATTCTCATCGTTCATCATTTTCAGTAAAGTGAAAAACATATACCATTGTCAATTACAGTGTCATTTTTTAAATAAAATGAAAGAGATTTTCTAAATGGCTGGCTATCAGTACTCTGTAGGTGTTGCGATCTTCAACTATAACAATAATGTTCATCCACATTTGTGACGAATGCCAAGACTATTTTTCCACAGTTTGGCACTGCATAATTTCTTGTAATCCTCAGAGGCATCTCTATCATTTTGTTCCTCGAGTAATCTCTAATGAGACAATGATGTTGAAGTAGGCACTGATTTTCTGCTGCAGAGGCGATCTTTCATTGCACTATGACGTCATACTGAGACAAAATCTGAAAAATTGGCAGTTTGGTTTCAATAAAAGTTGTTTTTGGACTAACAAGGACGTTTTGAGTTCTGAAACTTACAGAAAGTTATATATATATATATATATATATATATATATAAATAATATATATATATAGAACGATGACCTCTTATATATCAAGGATCAAGGAAAATTTTAATTCTCATGACCCTCTAAAAAATTCCATCATATGGACGAAAAGGTCTTGACTTTACTCCAACCACAAGATACTTGCTGCAGAGGGCATTGATCATGAACCTCATGGTCACCACTTTCAATGACCGGCCGACTTCATGGACACATTCCATTCTATCTTGCGTCATTTTGCTATCATTCATAGTTTCCTATACAGTGTTAATACCCCCGGACTGAGGCGAGGTTGTGACACTATAGACCCAAGCCTGGACACCATAGTTCAGCTTGTGGAAATCCCTGCTGTTCATTCATTCAACTCTTATGTACATTGAGTTAGTGACTCATAAGGGATGATTATGGTACTGTGGTCAGAGCGATCTGTCCCAGTAGTTAATGATACCACGTTGTGCTGGATCAGGCTGTCCGGTGCATAATGAACTAAAGTTTTATGCAACTCATCATTGGTGTGCTTACGTCTTTCTTCTTGGCTTGTGCTGCATTTTCTTTTTTCTTACTTCAGTACTGGATGAGATCTTCTTATTTCTGTTTCTTGTATGTCCTGGAAGTTTTTGAGGGATTGCATTTTTCCAACCCTACTCAAATGTTTTTGTTCTTAACTAGACTGAAATTTTCCCATCTTTAGTATCAACATTTAGTCATCTTACAGTTGTCATGGTGAGTTTGAGCCAGAATTAGTATTGCTGTGATTATTATTCCGCTGCATGGAGGCTTACTCAATGCGTCTTATTTTGCAGTCATGTTGTGTTAGAATTACTGTAATTACTAGATAGCAACTCAGTGATTCTACTTGTAGGAAATGTTCTCAGATTCATTTCTATGGCAACGTTCATAACGCCAAAATGGATCCATGTGTCACTTGGTTGTTAATGACTACAAATTACGGAACCACTGTGTTAAATCTTATACTGCATACACTTGCATAGGAAGAGCATTTCCTGTCTAACCAGCATCGGATTCTTCTAAATGACATAAATTAAGCTGTAAATTCAAATGGAAACCCTTAACTCAATGTAAAACATGTTTTGGATGTGTTCATTGCCGGAATTAAAGAATGAACAAATTTAGCCCACCCATACAGCAAACATGTGCACAACTATAAGAGCTTCAGTCCCATTCTTCATTCAGATTGCATAAGAGCCTGTTCCTCATTGACCAATGAATCTCTCATCCAATTAGTGATTGTCCATGTTTCCAAAAGCTTTTCTCCCTGGTTGCCCATTCAGCCATACTGATGACATGACGCTTTCTTATAGCGTCCTCTGCGCAGTGGCTCCAAAATAATGGAGTTGCCCATTAATAAAGAAATCAGGATGAGCAACTGAGGTGTGACCGTTGTGCTGTCGACCAGTGCCTCATTTAGAAGATTCACAAAAAAAAAATGAGAATACTGAATTACTTTCTGAACATTTTATGATTCAGCACTTGGTTCTGTCTTTTAGATTATTAAGTTAAATGATTAGTCCACTTTCAAATAAAATCAAATAAAAATAAAATTAAAATAAATAAAATTTCTAAATAAAATTTTCCTGATAATTTACTCACCTATTCAACTTACGGAACGAACGTGGCGCCAGTTCCGTTTTTTCCGTAAGTAGAATAGGGAAGGCGTAGCTGCAATGAAACTGTAATTTTGACCTTCAACCGTTTGGAGGCCATTGAAGTCCACTATAAGGAGAATAAACCCTGGAATGTTTTCATCAAAAACCTTAATTTCTTTTCAACTGGTGAAAGAAAGACATGAACATCTTGGATGACATAGGGGTGAGTAAATTATCAGGAAATTTTTATTTGAAAGTGGAATAATCCTTTAAACACTGATAATGTATTCATTGTTTTTCACTTTTTTGTTGTTATAACTGGTGCTGCTGGTCCTTGCTAATCTTTTGCTAAAGTATATGTTATTGCTTGTCAAGATTAATGAATAAAGTAAATTAATACATTCCCTAGATTCATTCCCAAGGAGTTGCAGGAACTTCCAAGCCCTGGGTCCAAGATTCTTGACCCCTGCAACTTGTCTTTGGTTAATTGTATAAAAGGAAACAATACTCTGTTTTACAGTGAAGAGAATCTCCCTCACTATCTTGTTCTCTCAAAGGCTACATAAACATAGCCGCAGAATATGGTTATCTTCTAGTGCTGTTTTTTTTTTTATTTATTCATTCAAAACAAATCAGATTTGATGAGTTTTTGCCCTACACTTGTTTATTAAATAATTGTTAAACACCTTTGATATTTGTGTCAATTACATGCTGCTCATTTTTTTGTTCATATCTGATCATGTATTTATCAGACCCTGCAGACCTTAATGAATGTGTCAAGGTCAAAAGTCTCTTAAAATATCTGATAATTTGATCTTTAAAGGCAAGTTTAGTTCAGTTGGAAAAACATTCAATTCAAAAGTCGCATCCGTTGTAAATGTGGTTGTCAATTCCAAAGACTGATTGTTAGAGTGAAAATGAAGCCAGACATCACCGCTCTGTTGCTATAGCAAAGCATGTTTGTTTTGGGAGATAAAGTTGGCAAAACGCCCAATTTTTGTTCTCTTAGTATTTCTGTATTTAATAACCTACATGTATATACAAGCATCATAACACTGAGCTCATTCTTGTGTAATAAAACATTTGATTGGGACTGAGTAGTGATCTGATATCTTGGCATGTCAAAAAAAGGTGCTATGGTAACTTCTTCTTCAAGAGATATATGAAAGGTGTTTGGGTGAGCCCAGGAAAGCTTCCCTACATCTGCAGCCTTAAATAATGTCTCCTGTATGTGTGTTTTTAAAACATAAAATCATGGATATGAAAAGTGTGAAAGAAGAAGACCCAGATTTGCTGTCACAAGTTAATAATGTAATGATAAGCACTCACTCTGATAAAATGAAGTCCTGATGGAACAGGACATTTCTCCACAATTTCCATATTCTCACTTTAAATAATACATGGTCATGCCAGTGTCTAGTAGCCCTAGTCCACATTCTTCAAATATTAGTTTAGGATATAACTTACGCCTGTTTCACACATAATCCGTCTGCAGTGCGTATGCGTTGCGTATTTTTTTACGCACCCATGTTAATGGATTAGAGCGTTCACACTGCACACGGTTGCGGTCCGTCATTGCGTTCCAGGAGCGGTGCGTCTGCAGCAGTGCAGCGATCGTTTACGTACCAAGTCTATTTTTGCTGTGCTGCAAGTGTTGCAGATTGTGTGTGGGCAAAATGAACATGGATTGACCTGAAATTGTAAAAAAAAAAAAAAAAAGAAATTATGCACATTTAAACTACTTTGTACATTTAGTACATTACATAAAGAATTTTTTTTTTTTAATGATTTAACGCCATGCCAGCAACAAGCTATATTCATGCCAAAAGGAAAGATTTCAGTTTCACAGTTCAGTTGTATAATTTCAAAACAATTATTTTATTTAAAAAAAATGAACAGTGTTTACTTGCATAATGCGATCAGATATGTTTTTCCCCATCGTTGGAGGTGGGGGGGGGGGGGGGGGGGTAAATGTCATTAGCATGTAGGTGTATACATTTAAGTTTACGCATTAAATAGCTCGTTGTACATACATTTGTATGTCTAATTAGTATGCTACATGTCATTTATATAGGGCAGACCGTGAAGTAGTTATAAAACGTCTTAATGTATCAATGCACATATCTAAATAAGTATGTTGAAAGTGTACATAATGTATAAATATAAATCTGGAGTACACGTTACAATTTTGATGAATTTTCATTTTAGTAAATATTAAACTCGAACAGTCTCGTAGCGCACTGCAAACGTGTGCTGTGTGAAAGCACAATGGCCGCTTCCTGCTTCAGCAACACATACGCACCGCACACGCACTGCAGACGGATTATGTGTGAAACAGGCGTTAGGCTTTAGTGTTAGTGATCAGTACTGCTCCTGGAAATCAAAAAATTTAGGTGGAGTTCCTGCTGAACCAGCTGGTCAAGAGCTGTGTCACAATGCACATATGTATTAAAACACTGCAGGTGATAGCAGCATATACCTTTGAGTAAGTTGTTAGTTTTTGACATTTAGCACATACTTACTATATTATTTTTGAAAATGTCACTTGTATATTTTGATTTTTAATTTCAGTTTAGTTGTTTTATTAGTTTTAATTGTTTATAAATCGGTTTTATTTTAGTTAACACCACAAATTTCCATCTACTTATGAAGACACTTTATGTTTGTTTTTACTGTTCAGTTTAATTTGTTTTATTTCAAACTGACATATTTCAAATAAGTTTGCTAGCTTTTGTCCTATAGTTATTAAAAATAATAACTTGGTGTTTACACCTTGGTGTCTTTATGCAATGTTCACTTGAAAACTACAGAATGGTATCTTAGAGAAGGGTTGAAACTAAACTCTGAAGGAAAGGAAGATGTCCAGTAACAGGATTGTCGTAAGATAAACTGTTCCCGGCAGCAGACCAGAATGCTGTATCCTAGTCACTATCTGAAGATGAACTGTTTTCTTGGTCTCGGCAATCTTGTGGAACAGAACATGTTTTTTTTCTTTCTTTTTTTTCCCCCTACAGTAAGAATCTTCTTTACGCCTTCCATCTTTTCCTTGATCTTTATACTGTAGGTTTTCCAGGCCCTGAACCAAGGAAGGATCCCTAAAACAGCAGGCTTCACTGCGGGGAAGTTTGATGTGTTTGGTTAGGTTTGGCTAGGTTCAACCAAACACTTCTTAGAAGTTTTCATCTTCATGTATAAGAAAGATTTATGAAATGTGTGTGTCATTCTTCATTGATGCTCCTGTCTCCTGTCATGGAGAACTGTAAGTCCTATTGAACTTCTAGATTCCTCTTTTTGGCCTTTCTTTCAATTAATATTCTTTCTTGGACACACAGCTTTGGACTATGGCCAATTAGATTCACAGTCATTGCACATTAGCTACAATGAGCTTACTTGCTTTGCATATAATTTTACTGATATTGCTAAAGGATATTGTTTTATGACTGTTGAGAAAATGATACTGGTTCTTGATGACTACTTTAGGCAGTCTTACAGTTGAGACCAGTTCATTTGAGTTCAAGTCCAGGCTGAGACATGAGTGATCAAAATAATATAGGGTTTAAATCAAATGGTAAGATTGATAGTCTGAACCTTCCTGATGTAATCAAGTTTAAAACATACCTTGTTTTTTTTTTTTTTTTTTTTTTAAATTGTTTGAAAACAACTGTTTTCCTAAACTCCAAGTTGTGATGTGGAATATTCCATGCATTAAGCCAAAATGGAGGGAAAAAACAAAACAAAAAAAAGCAATTAAATCTTTTTTATTTTGTTTTTTGACTGGCACAATTCCCATTTGAATAGGAACTTCAACACTGCATCATGGCGTTGATGCTATGGGAACTCTTCTGCTTGAACCGGTGTCTGATTCACTTGGCTGAGTGTATGGCGTGATCACCAAGACAATAAATAGATGCCTGAAATGCATGTTTAGCTTCATTGTCTTCAGGAGCCACATGTCTGTTGAGCGCATGTGTTTGTAAAACAATTGTAAAGTGTGTGTGAATTTAAGAATAGGAGTTAGTAGGAGTTCCAGTAATGGCAGGAACTAAATATAGGAGATGTGTGATGCTGTGCCCCCTCTTCATTATGAGGGACGACTCGCACAATATGTGCGTTATAATAATAATACATTTTATTTATGGGCACCTTACGTGACACTCAAGGACACCTTACAAGCAAATAAAACACATAAAACAATTTACATGCAACAATTAAAAAAACAACAACAACAAAAAACATAAAATGTCACGTGTATGCCTGCATAAAAAGATGTGTTTTCAAACGAGATTTAAAAGTAGAGAGAGTCACTATTGCGAATGTCCTGTGGAAGCAAGTTCCACAGATAAGGAGCAGCATAACTAAGTGTTCGAGATCCCATAGCAGCCAAACGCATGCGAGGAAGAACTAAGGAGAATGTAGGTGATGATCTAAGAGTTCGAGAGGGAGTGTAAGTTAAAAGTAGGTCCGATAGGTGTGAAGGAACCAGGTTACAGTGCTTTGTTAACAAGAAGCAAAATTTTGAATTCAATACACTGTGTAACAGGAATCCAGTGAAGTTGTTGAAGAACAGGAGATATGTGATCCATCTTAGGAGTTCTAGTGATTATTTGTGCAGCTGAGTTCTGCACTAACTGTAACTTGTGTAAAACTTTGAGGGGAAGACCATAGAAAAGAGCATTGCAGTAGTCGATATGTGAGGTAACAAGAGCATGAACCAAAGTAGCAGTGCTCCTTGTTGAGAGGAGAGGACGGAGACGATTAATGTTACGGATGTGATAGTAAGCCCTCCGAGTAATCTTGTTAATGTGCGCTTCAAAAGACAGAGTACTGTCAAGGATAACCCCCAAGCTTTTAACCTGCGTTGAAGGAGCAACCATCAATGCACATAGAGAAACTGCTGGACTTAGACATATTATTTTTTGTACCTACAAGAAGTATCTCTGTTTTACTACTGTTAAGCTTAAGAAAAGCTTTCACTTCAGACAAACAGTTAGAAAGAGAGGATGGAGGAAGTTCAGAAGTGGGTTTTGAAGATAAATAAAGCTGGGTGTCATCTTCGTAACAGTGAAAATAGATACCATATTTCCTAAGAATGGTCCTAAGCAGCAATAAATAAATAATAAACAATAAAGGACCCAGAACTGATCCTTGTGGGACACCTGTAGTAATATTTGATCATTTAGATTTGAACTGGCCTAATTGAACAAATTGAGTATGGCCAGAGAGATATGATGTGAACCAAGCCAGAGGAGTACCAACAATTCCAGTGGACTGCAGTCTGTCTAAAAGGATTTCATAAGAAATAGTGTCAAATGCTGAAATTCAAGAAGAATTAATATAGATACTACTAATAGGTCATTAGAAATCTTGACAAGGGCAGTCTCAGTACTATGATAGCAATGAAAACCTGATTGAAATTGTTCATAAAGGTTGTTCACTGAAAGATGATCATTTACCTGAGCCGCAACAATCTTTTCCAGAATTTTTGATAGAAATGTCAAATTAGACATTAGATGGAAATTATCAAAATTATTTGGATCTGCACCTGGCTTCTTGAGTACTGGAGATAGTATTGCAGTTTTAAATAAATAAGGAACAGTGCCAGAAATGAGAGAAGAATGAATGATCTCAGTAATAAAAGGCAAAAGAACTGTCAGTCAGATTTAGCAGCAGAGATAGCAGTTTTGTAGTTTTTCATATGCTCAGAGTACATCTGTTTGTGGACAACAAGTCTGGTTTTAACATACAGACGCTTCAGACGGCAGCCTTGAGCTTTCAACCTACACAAATCAGGGGTGTACCAAGGGGCAGAATTAACAAATAAAAAACAGTCCTAGATCTTGCGTAGGTATCAAGAAGTGATCGAAGCACATCATTATAATGGCATACCAGTTCATCCAAAGTTGTTAGATTGTCTTTACTGGAGAGGGTAGCTAGTCCTTCAGTAAATGCCAATATATCAATGATCTTAATATTATGAAAAGAGATGGTACGACTTAGATTACACTTGAATAACGTTAAACAACCTTTAAAAGGATACCAACAGATGATCAGAAAAGGTTAAGTCAGAAGCCGTGCAGCTATAAGGAGTAATGCCAGAGCAACAGACAAGATCAAGTGTATGGCCTTTCAAATGAGTAGACAAATTAATAAATTGTTGTTTGCCAAACTATCAAGACAGGATAAAAAATCCTTTGTGTAAATACTACTTTCATTGTCGACGTGTATATTAAAATCACCAACCACAATCACATTAGAAGACAAAGAACTGATAAAAGTTAAAAAGACAGAAAAGTCTTTTAAAAAGTCAGTATTGGCCTTAGGTGGACGATAAACATTAACAAGAAGAGTCAGAACTGGGCCATTAATCTGTAAAACAATGGACTCAAATGAAGTGTATTTTAAGAATTCAGGCACAGTTACACGCAACACTTTCCACTTCTCGTTGTATATGACTGCAAGACCTCCACCACGACCAGACGCGCGGGGCTCACAGGTGTAAACATATCCCGGAGGTGTAGATTAATTAAGATGCACAGAATTATCTTTATACTGCCAAGTCTCAGATAAGCAAAAAAAGTCAAACTTATGATCAGAGAGTTTATTGTGAAGCACAGGATCGCAAATTCCAAAGTCCAAAGGAAAGGATGTCACTTTGAGAGCCTGTAGTAGCTGACCTGGTAGGGATCGCTAACACGCTGTGGTCAACGGACCATGATGTTTTCCTTTTTGGACGATGTTTTGAAGACCAGAATGTTCGTATTGTGCTCGAATCATCGATGTTGTAGCTCCATCGAGAACCCCGATGGGCATATTTATGGTGAGGTATGTAGATGATATCCTTATCGGAGAGCAACACTGATAGTAACTCGGAGTGGCAAAAACGAAGTTGAAGAAGTTCCGGCGCGGAGTATCGAAATGTCGAGGCTACATGTTCAATCGATGAAAGGATAATCCAGACAAATGAAGCCAATACCGGCAGCTCGGCAATCCTCATATTTTCCCACCTGAAGGCTGAGGACAGTAGATCTCAGGAAGAGGGGAGAGTGGCAAAACAATGTCCAACAATCAAAGTAGGCAGGCCGGCAACAACCGCGATCGGGTACAGTAAGTTACTTCAGTGCATAGTGGCTAAACCACTACACAAACACAGCAAAACAAACAAAATCAATTAATCATCCAGAAGCAGCGGCAGCCAACTGCGCCAGCGTTCGCCCTGGAAGTTGTCAATATTTGTATTGGAGAGAAGCTCTCACAGTCAGTCCTCGAGGGGGCTGATTGCATACATTATGAGAAGTTACTTAATATAGGAGATGTGTGATGCTGTGCCCCCTCTTCATTACGGGGGATGACTCGCACAATATGTGCATTATGTGCATTGGAGATGAGCACGCATGGTATCTGTGGTATTTATGCCCACAACTACTTATGGGCATAAAAGACAAAGCCTTTCTCTTGGATGCCCCGATTTTGCCCTCTGGTCAATACTGTCATCGATAGGTAACAGAAAGCTAAGCAATAGTCGGCTGCATTCAAGCATTTAATCCCTCGCCACATCTAGGAGCCGAGAAGCCGGCAGCATTCACCAGCCATTCCCGGCCAGGCCCTGGTTCCAGAAGTGAGGAGCATAAGGCTAGCGCAGCTGCTCATGCCCTTCCTCGTAGAGATAGGAGGGCCGGCAGTGTGTGCAAACACAGCTGTCCAGGGGGAGGTTCGAACTGAGGAGCGTGATCTCCTTGCGAGAGACCTGAAGAAGACCTGACTCCTTTGGAAAGAGGTGCCTGGGGTTCTTCACCTTTACAAAGTGAAGACTCCTCTGCGACTCCAGGGCATCTGTGTGCTCAATTACATTGACAAATCACATGGGGTGTTTGGGGCTTAGATTAAACCTTAAGAAGAGTGTGCTATCTCCCAGTCAGAGAACCAATTTTCTAGGGGTAGCATGGGACTCGACCACGATGCAGGCACATCTGCCTTTTAAACCTAACCGCCATAAAAGGCATCAGGCTAGGTCAGGAGTCTTCCAAATTCAAAGCCTGTTAGGTCTAATGGCAGCAGCAGCCAACTTCATTCCACTGGGTTTACTGCACATGAGACCATTCCAGTTCTGGCTTAAGGTTTTCACTCTTTTTTATGCACAGAGGGCTTAGTACCCTTCAGCTTTGGAGGAGACCTTGGCAAGACACTCATGACGGATGCCTCTCTCATGGGTTGGGGTGCAGTTTTTGAATTGCCTCAAGATGAGTATTTCTAGCATTGAAACACTTCCTCTCACAATAGACCTTTTTCACATTTCCGGGTTTCTCAGAAGCGTAAGTCGTCATAGTTGGGTAAAGAGTCCGGTCCTGAACACATCTACATGACAATATTAATTTATTGTAATAGCGTCACCCACTGGCAACAGGAAGTGACATGTTTAACACTGTGATGCACAACTAGCAACAAATTAAAATATGCAATTCAGTGCTAAAGCATTCGAATATCATCATGAAACAGGAAGTTGTTGTAACTCAAGCATACAATGTCCAATCTTCCTCAAACTTCACGTTTGATGGCCTAAAGACATCAACATGCCAAAATTATTTAGTCATAGCGCCACTAGCTGGTAGCAGGAAGTGTGGCAAATACAAATGACTGATGTAGTCCTCCTATATTTATATGCCTAACCCTTTAAGACCTACGGGAGCGTCGGAGAGCCAATCTGAACCCATATAGGTAGCACAATAATTCTTTTTGCATACAAAAACAGAGATTTTACATGTTCAGATCAAGCCTCCAACATGCTCCTGTTGCTTTGTTTTCACCCTCTAATGAGTCTAAGTAATATGCGTTTACAACAAAAACAGCGCACAGCCACTAACTGAATACAAATATGTAGATTTCACGTGGCATATTTGCTCATAACTTCGTGAAAAATGCACAGATCATGACACATGAAAATGGCACATCACTATTTACAGTAGATCTTCACAATTAATGAACCCAAAATCAATATAATCTATTGCGTTGATCGTGAGATATTACTCACAGAATGATGTAAGATACTTGGCTAAAAACATGTCTCTCATCTTTCCAGGATGCAATGTGTATCTAATGTTCCCAGAACCGTCCATGCTTGTTTTCCAATGTGAAATAACACAAAATAGGTATCATTTTAAAGCGTCGAAACTCAGCTTTTTAATGCATCTAACCAGTTTGATAAACTCCTAAAGAGTGCAGTGTTGCCAGATCTTGCGAGACAAATAAGCAACCAGGCCTGTGAAAACAAGCCCAAAACAAGCGACTTTTTCTATGGAGCCCCCCTAGGTCCCGGAAGAGAAAAATAAATAAACTTTGTGCACGGTTTTACAATCCGTGGGGACGGATTTTAAACTGTGGGTAAAGATTGTCAATTTACATCCATGTGGACAGATTGGTAAACTGTGCGCAGTTTTACAAAACTGTACACACATTACAGTTTATTTATTTTTCTCCCCCCTGAGCTTCAGGACAATGACCACAAGAGGGAGTTAAACCACCTTTTAACATTATTTAACATTTTGAGTCGTCCCCCACGACAGGTTGAATCCATTCTTTTACTCCTTTCTCTTTCTCCCAGTCTTTGTTATATTTTTTCCCGTATTTCGCCCACTTTGTCCCAGGCATTTGTTCCTCCAAAAAACTCACCTACAGTCCAGTCAGTAACCATCAGTCGCAACTCGCGTACGCATTCATTTAAAGTTTACATCACTCACTGACAACGTTTTCCTAACCAAAAAAAAAAACAAAAAAACAGATTGCTCTGCTCTGCCTCTGATTGGCTAGTACTCGTTGCCATCTGGGTCAGAGCCAATTAGAAGCAGGATGTGGGTGGGAAAAAACTCTGCTGTCTCCTGTGTGTATGAGGAAAGGGGAGGGACAGAGAGAACAGGCTAGACAAACTCCTACGTTTAAATAACATATAGAAAATATCTGCTTGACAACTTATTATGGAGCTGGGATCAAGCCCAAATAAGCAACTACACTTTACAAACAAGCCCAAAAAACGCGACCCGCGACTACCAATATTTGTAAGCGACTTTACAGAAAAACAAGCCCAAAGTTGCTTATAATAAGCGGACTTGGCAACACTGAAAGAGTGCTGAGAAGTACCTCTGAATCTGAGTGTACCGTCCGTGGGCGCCATCTAGCTGCGAATACATGAATAATCATATTTTTCAAAAGTACAGGTGCTGGGCATATAATTACAATATTATGAAAAAGTTAATTTTTTTATTGTAAATTATTTTAAAAAATGAAACTTTCATTTATACTAGATTCCCTACATGTAAAGTAAAACATTTCAAAAGTTTTTTTTTTTTTTTTTTTTTTTTTTAATTTGTTGATTAGAGCGTACAGCTAATGAAAGTTCAAAATCCAGTATCTCAAAATATTAGAATATTTACATTTGAGTTTCATTAAATGACCATCCCTACAGTTTAAATTCCGGGTATCTCTTGTTCTTTGAAACCACACTAATGGGGAAGAGCTTGGGAGAGCTTCACAATGAGTCAAATGAAGCTGAGTCAGCGCATCAAGAGTCACCACACTCAGACATCTTCAGAAAAAGGACTACCAAGCCACTTCTGAAACAGAAACAACGTCAGAAGCATCTTACCTGGGCTAAGGAGAAAAAGAACTGGACAGTGAACAGTGGTCGAAAGTCCTCTTTTCAGATAAAAGTAAATTTTGCATTTCATGTTGAAATCATGCTCCCAGAGTCTGAAGGAAGACTGGAGAGGCACAGAATCCAAGCTGCTTGAAGTCTAGTGTGAAGTTTCTGAAGTCAGTAATGATTTGGGGGGCCGTGACATCTGCTGGTGTTGGTCCATTGTGTTTTATCAAGTGCAAAGTCAATGCAGCCATCTTCCAGGAGATTTTGGAGCACTTTATGCTTCCATCTGCTGACAAGCTTTATGGAGATGCTGATTTCCTTTTCCAGCAGGACTTTAGCACCTGCCCACAGTGCAAAAACCAGTTCCAAGTGGTTTGCTGACCATGATATTACTGTGTTTTATTGGCCAGCCAACATGCCTGACCCCTGAATCTATGGGATATTTTCAAGAGAAAGATGAGAAACAGTCGATCCAACAATATACAGATGATCTGAAGGCTCAATAGTGCCTCAGCAGTGCCACAGGCTGATCACTTCCATGCCACACTTCACTGATGCTGTAATTTGTGCTAGGAGCAAGTCATTTGCTGTAATATGTGCTGCCGACCAAGTATTGAGTGTACAAATGAACATACTTTAAAGAACTTGAACTTTACTGTTTTGAAAATCCATTTTTTGATTGATCTTAGGGAATATTCTAATATTTTGAGATACTGGATTTTGGACTTTCATGAGCTGTACGCTCTAATCATCAAAATTAAAAAAAAAAAAAAAAAAAAAAAAAAAAAACCTTTTGAAATGTTTTACTTTACATATAGGGAATCTAGAATATATGAAAGTTTCATTTTTAAAAATAATTTACAATAAAAAAATGAACTTTTTCATGATATTCTAATTATATGACCAGCACCTGTACTGCCTTCATTAACACAAAATTGGTTTCATTTGAAAGCTTAGGGTCTTATCTTTACAATGCATGTAGCCAACTCGATTAACTCCTAAGTAGTGCTGAGTTATTTGCTAATAAATAGAAAAAAATTCTCACGATTAAAATGAGCCCAAAATCAACATAATCCCTTGCACTAATCACAAGATATTCCTCGTGGAGGAACAATTTTAAAAATGCTCAGACGGCATAACAAAAAGGCAACCTTGGTTCCAAATGCTGTAACTTTTAATTACTTTATGCTATCATTAGTGAAGGGTAGTTTGACTTCACTTCAAAAGTTAAATTAATGCGCCATTAGATGGCGGCAAAGTTTGTTTTTATGAGTGAGTCACAAGGACTTTTATATTGAAAGGAACTGAAACCAGGTTGTAAACAAGGACGTTTTTATTTTTTTACTTTAAACAACCATAAGACGCAACCGACAAATGCATTGACTAACGCTGTCATGGGAAATTCTGTTAACTGTTAATAGGACAAATACAAAAATATCGTTTTCCTCAGTGGACATTCAAACTGATTTTGGAAATAAGATTGACCTGAAGAATATCAGCATGCAGAAGGTAATACACTCGCTCAGGCTATCTCTCTCTCATAACACTATAATAGAATGAGCTTCAATGACGCGACTGAACGTTCCTTCTTTAATGGTTCTAAAGTGATGTTTTAGAATTAATAACAGAGGCTTGGTCACAACTTTTAAACGGTCAACTTGAGATTTGAATCCGTGGTGGAAGTAGTTCTGCGCAAAAGAGTGTTTTTAAAGGTGCAATATGTAAGACTTTTAAAGTAAAATATCCAAAAACCACTAGGCCAGTGTTATATATTTTGTTCACTTGAGTACTTACAATATCTCAAATGTGTCCTACTATTTGTAAATCGTGAGAAAATTGCAATTTTAACTAAGGCTCCGGCACGTGTGAGGAGTCGCCTGTCAATTGCGTCATACCCGCGCTATCCTCAGTTTCCAGTTTTATTTTGTAGAAACCATGGAAACACCAAAGACGCTTTAATATATTACGTTTTAATAGACAAGGGAACAACTGTTTTGATATATTTATAGACAGAAGACTAGTTATTGTTATTTAGCTCAACACGTTTAGTCTTATTGTTCTAATATTGTATCTAATATTCTCGATTTTTTGTGAGTACCATGCTTTACCATGCCTCAGAGAAAAAGTATTTTGTGAAGTAGCTAACATAGCATAGCAGCTTTAGTTTTAGTAGCAGTAATACAGAATTTTTTCCATCATACAATATGTTTTAAAATTAATTGCATGACATTTATCAACACAAGCTCTCCAGCATTTAATATGATATTCTAAAATCGATTTAGCTTACTGCAGTGTGCAACAAGTGTCTCACAGCAGCCACCGAGTGAATGCACAGAGTAACTTTATAACATAATTTTCAACACACTCAAATGTATCTAATTGTGTTACCTCATACTCATGACCGGAAAAACGTAAGCGGCGCCGGTGAGTGTGGCATAATAAAAGTTCCACTGATCGCAGTGTTTGTTGCATTCGTCTCTCATTAACAATCGCTCCAGCGGCCTCGTTCAGCTCCCACATCACTCGGTCCTGCTCTGCTTCATACTACAGTAACGTTAATAATCGCATCCATGAACATGATTTCTTCCCAATTCCTATCCCGATTATTTCCACCGGCTGTGAGGTGAAGACCACATGTCCCAAGATTCCGCGCTCAAACTTCAAGGTGTCATCAAGCTACGCCTTTGTTTTGAATAAGCCTCTAGTGACCTCTAGCGGACAGAAAATTCTACATATTGCACCTTTAAGACACTCCGTTGTTGTCTCTTATTTATTTACACACTTGTGCAGTCTAACTGTTGTATAAACGCAATATCACACTCATGGCTGTATATCAGCACGCTGTGAATTGATTGCCTGCGTCCTCGTGCCTACGGCCGAATCACAGCCATGCTCATATACAGCCATATCGCAAGGCTACGAGTATGATATGATATATATATATATATATATATATATGTGTGTGTGTGTGTGTGTTTTCAGTGTCATATATTTATATGATCCCAGTAAATAATTCTAATATGCTTAAAATAATAATTCAAATAGCGCTTATTATTATCACAGTTGAAAATGGTTGTGCAACTTAATGTTTTCTTGGAAACTGTGCTACATTTTTCAGCTTTTGACCCGCTGATGGAGGGTCATATTTGATGGTGTGAGTGACAAAATTACACAATGCAGTTGTCACAAAGACAAAAAAAATATATTTTGTGATAAAAATGAAAAATCAAATTTCATGGTCAGTAAGAAATATTTATGGGTGGTAAATTCATCCACCATTTTTTAGACATATAAAATCAATTTTTGAATCTACTGAAATCCTTCTCTTCTGTTAAGTTTTTTGATTACAGTTCAATTCATTTTTAATTCCTGTATAAACAGAAGCTAAACAGTGCAAAAACAGATTAGTGTTTAATCTGAAGTGGGAGGAGTCAGAGAGGAAGGGGTGTGGGAAACAGCTTATAAATATTCATGACTTGCTGCATTTGGAAGACCCCTTTGCTTCTGGACACACATCTGGACAGAGCAGCTCACATTCCAATGTCCCTCCCAACCAGGCACTCACTCTCTGTCACCCTTGCTATCTCTCTCTTTCTCACTTTTTATTGCTGTCCTATTTTCAGCTTGTCACTCTCATTGCTGCACTTTGCCCTACAAATCAATGCATGCCATTTTGCAGCTCTCCTCCCTGTACCCTATGTGGAAAGAATGCGCTCCCAGCATTCCTGAGGAGATGGTGCATTTTAGCTAATGGTCTCCAGAGTATTCCTAGGATGTTGCATGGGAATGATGGAGTGGGCCAGAACAAAATTCTTTCTCAATGATGTTTATATATTTAAAATGATCACGGCATTTAAAGTTGATCTTGTTTTCAATTTACATGTCTACAAACAATGATAAAACAAAGGTAAAATATTTATGTTACAATCAAAAACTGCACAGTACCACCAGTAAATATAATTTTTTCCTGTATTGGGAAAGCTACATTTTCAGCAGCCATTATTCCTGTCTTCGGTCCCCATCAGAAATCATTCTAATATGCTTATTTGGTGCTCAAAAACATTTCTTCTTATTATTGCAGTTGAAAATGTTGTGATTCTTAATATTTTTGTGAAATCCATGATACATATTTTTCAGGATTATTTAATGAATAGAAAGTTCAAAAGAACAGCATTTATTTGAAAGATATCTTTTGTAACATCTTTACTGTTTCTTTTGATCAGTTTAATGTGTCCTTCCTTTCTGAATAAAAGTAGTAATTTCTTAAATAAAATCTTACTGACCTCAAACATTTGAACAGTAGTTATAATGTTACTCAAAATATAGGTAACACTTTACAATAAGGTTCATTAGTTATCATGAACTAATAATGAACTGCACTTATACAGCATTTATTAATTAAAAGACCTCCGAAGAACAGGCGAATCTCAACATAACACCGACTGTTACGTAACAGTCGGGGTGTACGCCCCCAATATTTGCATATGCCAGCCCATGTTCCCAACATTATGAAAGGCATTAGACAAGGGCAGAACGTCTGGATGTGCACAGCTGAATCAACAAACTAGGTAAGCAAGCAAGGACAATAGCAAAAAATGGCAGATGGAGCAATAATAACTGACATGATTCATGATAACATGATATTTTTAGTGATATTTGTAAATTGTCTTTCTAAATGTTTCGTTAGCATGTTGCTAATGTACTGTTAAATGTGGTTAAAGTTACCATCGATTCTTACTGTATTCACGGAGACAAGAGCCGTCGCTATTTTAATTTTTAAACACTTGCAGTCTGTATAATGCATAAACACAACTTCATTCTTTATAAATCTCTCCAACAGTGTAGCATTAGCCGTTAGCCACGGAGCATAGCCTCAAACTCATTCAGAATCAAAGTAAACATCAAAATAAACACTGTACTTGCGCGATTAGACATGCTGCATGACGAACACTTTGTAAAGATCCATTTTGAGGGTTATATTAGCTGTTTGAACTTTTTTTTTATGTTGTTTAAGGCAAGCGCGAGCTCTTGGGGCGTGGAGCACGAGATTTAAAGGGCCACACACCCTGAATCGGCTCATTTCTAATTATGCCCCAAAATAGGCAGTTAAAAAAATGAATAAAAAAAAATCTATGGGGTATTTGGAGCTGAAACTTCACAGACACATTCAGGGGACACCTTAGACTTATATTACATCTTTTAAAAAAAAGTTCTAGGGCACCTTTAATTTCAACATTTATTAATGCATTATTAAAATCTTGTTAACATTAGTTAATGCACTGTGAACTAACATGAACAAACAATGAACAACTGTATTTCATTAATTAATGTTAAATAAGATTAGTAAATACAGTATCAAATGTATTGCTCATAGTTTGTTAGTTAATACATAAACTAATGTTTAACTAATGAACCTTATTGTAAAGTGTTACCAAAACACACATATATGTTTATATTTATATAAAATCTTACTGACCCCAAATTTTTGAACAGTACTGTATGTCTTATCTGTTTTGTGAAACGATAGACTAAGTCATTTTATGGTTGTCTGTGGGTTTGGGATCATTTTTAGATTGAACAGCTAAGTAAAAACCACACTATATGCTTAGTAACTTCAGTGAGGTGCGTGTGTACCCCATGGCTAACTGTTTTTATACTGGACGGACTATAAATATTGCAAATATTTTCATGTGTGCCCCATTTAGAAAGAAAGAGAGTTTTTAGCCTGTAGAATGCAGGGAATTTAGGATGGGTGCCAAAGCACCAAATACGTTTGAAAGTCAACATACAGTGTATCCCAATAGAAGAGTTTATTGCAGTGAGGCTAATTTCCACCTTTCTCTTTATCAGTATTCCATATTACATTTATATTATTTATTCAATGCATTTTGGCCTAATTTCTGAAATTTGTGAAAAGGTTCTCTTTACACAAGTCATCTCATGTTAAGTGGCTGTGTGTGTTTAAAAACTGCTTTTGTGGTATTCAAGTGCCACATTCCTTTTCACTGTGTGTATTCTCCCTAGTGCGACAAATCTCTGTGCATATTTTAGGGCATAGTTGTGATGTTTTCTGAATTAAAGGATTTAGTGTTCCATTTCTGCTCCATGTCGTGGATGAATACAAGTGATGAGATTACTTTTATAATGTGAGAACTGAGTATTACTGAGAGACATGCTGTGAATGTGCAGATGTGTTCGGGAAGAGTTGAGTTGAGCTGCCGCCAGGTTCTCTCATTCTGTAGCTTTAGATTGCGTAATATGGCATGCCGCCTCCCTCCCTTCCCGCTGACAGCCTTGCAGTGGTTTTATGGACTCTGACAACCACACAAAGAAGCTAAAATTCTTTCTGGAGCTGTAGACAGCCCTTGTGGAACTGTGTTACCAATCTGAAGGTAGACCTACTAGTGTCAATTATTGCCATGATATTTCACCAAATAATATTGCAGATTTAACTGTCTGCCATATCATTCCTTAAAGGGTTAGTTCACCCAAAAATGAAATTATGTCATTAATGACTCACCCTCATGTCGTTCCAAACCCATAAGACCTCCGTTCATCTTCGGAACACAGTTTAAGATATTTTAGGTTTAGTCCGAGAGCTTTCCGTCCCTCCATTGAAAATGTATACAGTATGTAGAAAGGTAATAAAAACATCATCAAAGTAGTCCATGTGACATCATTGGGTTAGTTAGAATTTGTTGAAGCATCGAAAATACATTTTGGTCCAAAAATAACAAAAACTACGACTTTATTCAGCATTGTCTTCTCTTCCGGGTCTGTTGTCAATCCGCGTTCACGACTCCGCAGTGACGCTGTCACATGGACTACTTTGATGATGTTTTTATTACCTTTCTGGATGGACAGTATACCGTACATACATTTTCAACGGAGGGACAGAAAGCTCTCGGACTATCTTAAACTGTGTTCCGAAGATGAACGGAGGTCTTACGGGTTTGGAACGACATGAGGATGAGTCATTAATGACATAATTTTCATTTTTGGGTGAACTAACCTTTAAAAGCCAAAGGTTATACATAGATATTTCTCAGATTAAGTATTATGGAAAGATTTGATTTTAAACATATCCATAATTAGTTTAAAACAGATTTCTTGAAGTTTGGTGGACGGACGGATGGACAGATGTCCCATTGTAATTGCATGAAGAAGAGTGACAAGTGTTTATAATATCTTCTTTTGTGTTCCTTGGAAGAACTGAAGTCACTGAGGTTTGGAACAATATGATGGTGAGTAAAGGTTGTCAAAATATTTTTTTCCATCCTCAAGACTTGCTAAAGAAGAGATCTCTTCAGAGAACTGTTGGTACAGTTTCAATAAGGATTTACTTTAAATAGATGGTGGCTGGTGGAGATCCCAAAGGCTTGGCCTTTGCCTTTGCTTTAGGGCTAATCACTGCTAGACATTAAAGCTCTCCTTTTACTGAGTAAGCACACATGAACTTCTTACCACAATGCCCAACAAACCTATCATGCCGTCATAGCTTACAGTACAATTCAGCTTTTGTGCTAGGACAATCTGTAGAACAAACAAACAAGCCACACACAGAGCGCCGTAGGGGTCAAGGCGGGGTTTATATCCCCTTTACATTCTTCTGTTTCTATGTTTCTTCCACGCTCTATGCCTAAAATAATAGATAATAGGATGTATAACAGAAACATGGTTGAAATAAAACTCTGAAAACATACATATACATAAATCACTGCAGTTTCCAACTGAAATAAACACTAGTGGCAGTAAAACACCAGCAACTTTTATTCCTTTTTCACACAAATTATGATTACAAGGGCAGATTAATAAATAATTTTTGCACGGTTACTTGCACAATACTATGTAATGACCTCAAAACTCTTTTACCATATAGAGCATGATTTGTAAACGTATTGTCATGTTTGCATAACATAACCAGCTCCATACAGTATGTATGGCTTTTCAGACATAGTAAACATGCTCAGTATCTCACCTGGTACAGCTTGCGATGCGCAGCGCTTTGGTATGAGTCGTGAAATGCAAGTCATGACACTCAATAATGGAGTACAACGACTTGTACAAGCAAGATAAAATGTCATGGTTGCTTCAGCAAATGCATTATCTCACATTTGCTTTTGTTAACACTGTTTGTTAGGTTAAGGATAGTGTTCAGTTTAGATGGTACCTTATTTTCAAACTCAATAGCATTAATCTTTTAGCACCATTCACCAGACACTTCATAATAATCGTTTTGAAAATGTAAAAGCTACAATGATTATCATCCAAAAAGTGAGAATGGTTTCTGTTGAATTGTCTGCAAGGTGAACACAGCTTAAGAGTTTGACCTTTGACATTTTAAACAGGATTCCTTAAAGACACCAACAAACAAAGCAGCTTAACCAACCCCCATGGTAAAAATACAAAAGATCTGTGAAAAAGGTATACAACGACACACTCAAAAGTTTATTGAACCAACATTTTGATGATGAGTCTTTTTCAAGGTACCTTGACAAAGTGTGCAGATAATTATCTTTTTCATAGTTTTCTTCCCTAACTTGCTCCTCCAAAAGGGGTGTGTTTACTTGAATAACTCTTTAAAAAATACAAAAGATAACATAGTGGTCTTCATTTTTTCCCCACCCTTCATAAATGAGTATTGAAGCTGTTCCCTCTGGCACACCTGTATTTGTGACAACCTTCTTGGCTCCTCTTACTGTGACTTTCAGCTGCTCTCCATGGTTCAATGCCACATTTACTCATCCAATTTTGAGTTATTTTTGAAAATTTGAGAACCTTTTTCCCATGCAATGTGCTGTATGATTGATCTTTGGTTTGTTTAATTGAACTGAGATGGGAAAGGGCAAACAAGTACACACACACACACACACACACACACACACACACACACACACATATATATATATATATATATATATATATATATATATATATATATATATATATATATATATATATATATATATAGGCCAACGTGGCTTGGCAAACAATATGTTCGGATAACGTCTTCCTCTGTCATTCCAAAGAAATTAATACAAGTGGAAAATATTTTCTCTCTTCTACCACGTGCTCTCTGTTCTCTGCGGTATCTCCTCCTAGCAGTAACAATCGCAGCCATGTTGCAAAATGGGTTAAGACATACTTTTTTGGGGCGTTAAATAATGGCGCAAATAGTAAATCGCATTGCATGATTCATTTAAATAACGACGGTGTCTGAAAGGGATACTCCTACAAATGCATATGCAATAAGGTCAGATGCAAAAACAACTCAGTCCACACCTTTTCAGCACTAATTTTGCACTGCGTAAATCCCGACAGTAGTTTTTTAACACCAAAAGAGGGTTTGCGCTGGCGCAAGCTGTTCGTAAATATGGCCCACTGTCTTTAAGTTGTTTCTACATTCATTTGGAGAGTAACTGTGAAGTTATTACAATATAAAAATATAAAAAATTCGATTGTTGATTCGATGTTTTTAATTGTGATTAATTTTGATTAATTACAAAAAAAAACAAAAAAACTGAGATGAATGAAAGATGAATGAAAAGCTTATGGGTTTGGAACAACATGAGGGTAAGTAATTGACAGAATTTTGGGTAAACTATCCCTTTAAGGTGTCCAAATATATGACGGCACCAATAGGTTTCAACCAATATAATTTTATGACATTTAGGTTCAATATTCCCTCATTCATAATTTCAGATTTTTTATTTGTAGATTATACCTCATATTAAAAGTTGTGTACCTCAACTTTTGTATCTCTTTCACATAATAATAATTATAATGGGGCACTCACTATTCCCTCAGAGACAGATCCCTGCTGAGGTGTTGCTGGCTCCCCACTTTTCTTTTTTAGCTCCATGGCTGACTGAACCGAGGCATTGAGAGATTGAGGAGTGCAATTCAGTGCACAGCAAGCTTCTGAATACTGATTCTGAGTCAGACACATTGAATAAATTTAGATACCAAAAGAGGAGCTGTCAGACCTGCATGGCCCAGAGGTCAAACACATGATTAACGGTGATGACATCATCCCTTGGGGCTGCCTACTCTTTTGTTGCAGGATTGAACACTGAAACGTGCAGACCTGACTCCATTATGTAATCCCAGGGGCTGAGAATAGGGCCTCTAAAATCAGCCCAAGCCGATGGGAACGTTAAAGTTCCACGATTTAACTTTTTTTGCTTATAATTAACAAACTTGAAATAATGGGCAAGTACGTAATAAATCATCAAAAATGTTTTTGCCTTACCCTTAATCACTATGGTAGGCCTATAATAATGATTTATATTTTGGAGTGGTCCAGATGGATTTCACGAGAAACTGCATGTATCCGTCATTCGACTGAGTGTTTACATCATATCTTTAAATAAATTAAAGAAGATCAGGCTACTACTATATGCAGTGGAAAGTCTCATAGTAGACTGAAGCCACAACAAATGAATCTCAAATCAAAATTAACAAGCAAGAAAAGACAAGAAAAATAAGAGATCTAGAAATAGTATGGACCTCCTGAGCTTTCAACCACAATTTAATGACTGCTCAAAAAACATCAATGAGGGTTCCCAATCTACTGAAGTATCCACTGTCAAACTTGAAACATGAATTTTTTAAAAAAGAAGGAAAAAAAAACAAACAAACAATGACTACAGTTAAATTATAAAGGTTGACAACCACCCACAACACCGTAGCAACCTCATAACGATACCCTGGCAGGCATTCTATTTTTTCGATTAATAAATTAGTGTCAGATGATAACTAATGCTTGAGCTCTTCAAAGCCAGGTGGATTCTGATTTTAACTGTCAATATTTTTATCAATCATCAGCTGTAAAAAAAAAAAAAAATCCTGAAAGTGATTCCAATGTGTCACAACTTGGTAGTGATAATCACACGCACGACAAGGAAGACCGAAGTTCAAATCAATCTTTAATAATGCACAAGTAATCCTGATAGTGACTGGCAGGAAAACACAACCAATACATAGACAATACCTGACAACCAAGGAATGAAACATAAGAACTTATATACACAGGATAATGAGGGGAATACAGCTGAAGGAGATGACAAAATCAAACGAATAACTGGCTGAGTCTGTGACATGATATTGTTCCTTTGTATTGTTATAGCTGTGGTGTGGACTTTCTTATCAATCAGTCAGTCAACCAGTCAATCAATCAATCAATCAATCAATCAATCAATCAATCAATCAATCAATCAATCAATCAATCAATCAATCAATCAATCAATCAATCAATCAATCAATCAATCAATCAGTCAGTCAGTCAATCATATTTATAGTGCACTTTAAAAACTGTAAATGCATACCAAGTTGCTGTGCAAATATATAAACACATTAAATATATAAACAATGAAATAATAAAATATAAGCAAAAAATAACAAGCATAAGAATACATGTATGTATAAAAACTACATATCATATGCCTGTGAGTAGGCCTTAAGACATGATTTAAACATCTGTACACTAGCCAGAACTGAAAACACACGATCACATTTGCACTTAAGACATGTGCTGATCTTGTGGAGGATTGAATGTTTAACAGATCCCTAATATACTCTGGAGCCTAACAGGGGTTAAACGGATCGTTGTTGATCCATGATCCGTATGGACCAGGACCCACGGTTCGGCACACATATAATTTGCAGATTAATTTCAAGTTTGACCGCCATAGACTGAAAGTTGATCATCTGCTTGTGTTTTGTATTGCTAGTTTACACATTCAATAGATTGCACATTCAACAAACCATTCCAGCTTTAGAAGAGGCAAAAGAGAATTTAATTCGGTAGGCCTACTCGCGCGCTTTTGTCTGTGTGCACAGACTCACACACCCGAGGTGCGCACACACAGAGAGAGGCGCGTTTCAGATTCACAAACTCCGAATTTATTCCTCTTTGGCATCTACTTGCACTTGGATGGACACATACACACACAAAATTAGGTCAAAATACCAGTCACGGCAAGTATTCTCATAAACACGGTCAGTTATGTCTCAAGAGAAAGAGAACGAGAAGTATGTGTATCATTATTTTGATAAAAATAAAGTGACAGCAGCCTATAAAGACTTGCTGTTGTCTATGTCATTAATGTTAATCAAACTACAAAACACAGCTTTAACAAAGATTAATTTATATTAAATTTATACAGTTAACATAGTGTTATTTTACATTTAATTATTACATTTCTGTACCTGAAATGAATACTACAGTTAGACCTTGTGGCGAGCAGGGCGGGCGAGAGCCGTGAGGGAACGGTGCAGGGCCGGTGACGCGAGCGATAATGAGCTCCACCTGCGAGGCGCACTGGCCTTGAGTCTCTCACGGAGGAACTCCAGAAGCATAAAAGGAGGAGTGACGACAGTGAAGGACGAGAGAGGACCAGGCCTGGACTTTATTTTATGTTTTATTATGTTCGTGTAGCCGGCAGACGTCCGCGAGGGTCTGCCGGCATTACTTTCGTTTTATTCTTTGTTTATTTTATTAAAGATTATTGTTTAACGTTCGCCGGTTCCAGCCTCCTTCTTCCTTATTTACTAACTGTGTTACATTGGTGCCGAAACCCGGGAGGAAGGAGGGACATGCTGTCGAAGAGCCCTCGCTGCTGAGGGGGATCGCAGTGCTGCGGAGGTCGGGCAGCGCGGGAGTGAAGACCGCGAGAGGCTGTCCCGATGCGGTGGTGCTAGAGCCTAGTGACAGGTGGGACGGAGAGCTCGATGCCGTGCTCCTGGGACGTCTGTCCTTACCCCCAGGTGCTTCGGCCACCGAGACAGGCCCTGGGGGGGAGTAAGCGCCATCTCGGGGGTACCCCCCGGCCTGCGAGGGGCGATGAGGGTGTGTGGCGAGCAGGGTAGGCGAGAGCCGTGAGGGAACGGTGCAGGGCCGGTGACGCGAGAGATAATGAGCTCCACCTGCGAGGCGCACTGGCCTTGAGTCTCTCACGGAGGAACTCCGGAAGCATAAAAGGAGGAGTGACAACAGTGAAGGACGAGAGAGGACCAGGCCTGGATATTAGTTTATGTTTTATTATGTTTGTGTGGCCGGCAGACGTCCGCGAGGGTCTGCCGGCATTACTTTCGTTTTGTATTTGTTTATTTTGAATTAAAGTTATGTTTAACGTTCGCCTGTTCCCGCCTCCTTCTTCCTTATCTACGAACTTTGATCTAAGACCTTATTTAGGCTATATAGTATTTATCTCTGCTTGTATTTAGTGTATTTGCTCTTATTTTTTACTGACTGTTCACTTGCCTTAATAATGTTTTTAAACTTTATTAGTTAGGCTAGTAGTTTTTGCTGTGGTATCAGAGTACTTAAAGTATGCTCTAAGTAATAAATGGAAAGCAAAGTTACCCTCACTCCCAAACTATTTTTTTTCTTGCTGATCCGAAAAATGATTGATGTGTGACTCAAAAACAGTAATATGATCCGAACCGTGATTTTTGTGATCTGTTAAACCACTAGAGCCAAACCATGGCTTTAAAAGTAAACAACAACATTTTGAACTTGATTCATTGCTTAATCTCCTTAGTATTTAAAAAAAAGTTGTAACCTCAACAGAGATGACTGACAGACCTTTGCATATAAAGCATTACAATAATCCAGTCGTGAAAATATAAAAGGATATTTACCTTTTCAAGATCATTTCTTGATAAAACTGATTTCAGTTTTGCAATCCTTATTAATTGAAAGAAACTATTTTTTCCACCTCATTAATTTGATGGTCAAATTTGAGGTCTGAGTCAAAAAATACACACAGATTAGTTCTTATCCGTTTTATGCAGGATAAGAACCTTTATTGGAGTACACACCATGCTTTTTTTTTTTTTTTTTTCTTTTTTTTTTACAATTTCAGTCTTTTTGTTATTTAAAAATTGGAAATTGGAATTCATCCAGCATTTTCATATGCATTTTCCTGCTTTAAAAAGAAAATACAACTGCATATCACTGGCATGACAATGATATGAAATGCCATGTTTATTAAATATAGAGCCCAACGGCAACAGATAAAAGGAGAAAAGCGGCGGCCCTAGGTATCAAATAAGTTATAGGAGCAGAAGATGAATCATTATTCCAAATCTTTACTGCTCATGTTCTGCCCTCCAGGTAAGCGCGGAACCAACATAAGTTTTCTACATTTACTCCAACACGCCACTCAAGGTGCTCAGAATGACTCAGAATGACATGATCCAGCATGTCAAAAGACAAGGCAGGCACAGTTTCCATGGTCAGCTTCTAATAAAATGTCTTGCAGCACCCTGATGAGGGCAGACTCAGTGCCATGGCTGGTTCTGAAACCCGACTGAAACTTATCCAGGATCTTTATTCTCATCAATTAGAACAATTATTTAAACTTTATTGTTATACTGTAGTAATAGTCAACATCCTTGGGGTAAACGAGCCTTAAAGTGTAAAGTTTGCAAACTCCAGTTCATGGGTCTTCTAATGTTTCTATGACTTTTAAAGTTTCAGAATGGTGAAGCAGCAAAATAAATACATACATTTAAGCTTGCTAGACTACATAATCCTACCCTCTGAAAATAAGGTACCATTATATGAGTGAAAATATATAATTTTGGTCTCAGTGGAAATGTTCACTATTTGGAACTCCGTATGATCTGTTTGTTTAACATGTTCCTTCTCTCCTCACATTGCAAGTCAAGTTGCTTTCCCAGTGCCTTGAGTTTAAAGAGCACAATCTAGAGATTGTTAGCTCAGATTCTGTATTTTCCTCCTCTCGTTCTTGTTGTTTACTGACCCTGTGGAACTATTTGGGTTAAGAAGTGCTCTGTGCTATATTGGTAGTAGCCACTTAGACTCAACTAAGAAAGAGATGGCTTTTTTTTTTTTTTTACCTTGAAGAAACATTTGATGTAACATTTTTGTTTTGGTTTAATTTCAGACTCTTTCCTCATCTATCAGAGGTGGATGTGATATCTGAGAGAGACATTAAAGAACATATATCATGGCTGTGGCCGGATGTCCGGATTATTTTCTACACCATCCAAATTACCAGGTAAAAGATTGTTTATGCTTTTCTTTTTACATTGTTTACCCACCCTATACATTATTCTTGTCATTGTAACATATTTTGTTTCAAACACACTAGATAATCTGTCCTTGCCTTTAAACTGGAAAACACAGCCAGATTACAGCTAAAAGTACCATCTTTGGTGTTTACTTATTAAAGTAATTAGTAACTACACTAAAACTACTAGTCAAACCTATATGGCAACATTGGTCAAATTTCCTTGGAGTGTAATTGTAAGTAGTATTATATAATTATTTACTAAATAAGAAGAAATATTGAATGCTAATGTCAGTGGACTGCTTGGGACTTGCTTCATTGTTAATACATAGGTATAAATATGTAACTTTCAAAGACACAAAATGTACATTTTTGTACATTTAGAAAGGTGCTGAAATGTACAATATTGACATATTTATAGCTCTGAAACGTAAAAATACTTGTTTTTTTCAGCAAAATAACGTAAAATATATATGTATAAATTCCCTTTTATCTTTTTGTAGATAAATGTAAGATCTCTAAACCCCATCCCGAACCTAAACATGCCCATTTTATACAGAATGTTAAAAGAAAAAAACATAATGGACAGAAATGTGTAGGAAAATGACAATTTTAGTAAAAATATAACATTTAAATGATATTTTGAGCCACTAATCCAACACCTACCCCTAAACCTACCCATAACCATTTCTTAAAACTATGAACTAAATAAAAGAATAACAGACAAACAAGCGTAATCACAGTAATTTATTTATTGCGAAAATATCAAAACTGGTACTAAAAGTAGTTAAAATGATGATGAGTTGCAGTCGCAGTCCTCTGTGGCGGCAATAGTTTTTTATATGGTACAGAGCAGAATTTAACTATTAATCCATGAAAATATGAATCCGACTTCTCTCCGTGAGGGCGCACACTCGTTTCAAATATCAATCCACTGAAACACAGCATGTCACAATCTGTGACGAAGCAGGTGAGAACCAATGAGCATTCGATATCAGTGCCGTAAACCATGTCGTAAAGGTTCTTGAGGGCACAACTTTCAAATTTGTATCATAAGTCATACGAGGCTTACGATATTGCATGTGAATATAGTCACAGCTTTTTATAAAATCATTATTTCATAATACTAATCTTAGAACACAGTCTGTTATGAAATGTTTATTTATTTACATAACTTCTATAAGCTATAGTCTATTTTCATATATGTGCTGCACAGTGATATACACAGTAGTTTGGTGAACAGGTGTTTTAAACTATCGCTGTTGATATACCATTTATTTTACCATGCATTGAATACTGTATTGATCAACAGAAAAACAAAAAATATTCTGTAAAAACTAATAGTTGACTTGCTCAAGGAAGTTATGTATGGTTTCTGAGAGCATGTGAGAGGAGGATAAAGTGGAGGGCTTCTGTCTGTTTTGAATGTACCTGTCATGAGCTGTAGATTCAGAGTCTGAGGATGAATGAAAATGGGGTTGCAGTGAATGGCCATTGTATGCATTCCTTTGGGCTGAGCGCATTGGATTCACATGGTGTAACCTGACGTAAGAGCATCTAAATTCTAGCCTCACTCAGTGGAGTAACTGGCCGGTTTTAAAGGGTTCTCCACGGTTGCCATTGTTTATAGTACATCCACGTGCAGCAGTTCAAAACCAACTGTGAAATTTCAATCAGGCCAAATCACCTTGTGGAGTTAGTACAGCTTGATTATAAGATCTTCTGGGGGACAACCAATGTCTTGCAAAATACCCAGACACTCTGAAATGAAAAGTGAAATCTCCAGTAAGTAGCACTAAAAGCATGTTCAGTTTTATCTAGCTGAACGTGAATCTGGCAACATTTTATTATTTTGGTTGTATGTATTGCGGCAGTTCAGAAATTAAATGTTCACTGAGTGGTTAAATGCTTTACCTTATTTAAAAAATAATCTAGCACCTACACTAAACTATACCCAATAGTGTTAACAGAAGCAAACAGGAGATAAAAACACATTTGCTGAAGCAAACATGCCATTTTAGTTTGCTGCTACAAATCTTTGAGCTCTTTTATTAACCATAATAGAGAAAAAAGCTGACAAAGAACAACTGAAAATAAGTGCTATATGTACAGAGAGAAACACTAGGGACTAAACAAGATAATTAACAAGACACAGGTGTAACACATAAGGTCAAATCAAACATTATGGCAACAGGTGAACAAAGACATGAAGCTGATCAGAACACAAAAACCAACTCAAAGTCCTAATAAAAAGGAGTGGAGGTCCGAGGCGCAGACGAAAGCCCGTAAGTCCGTAGCGAAGGCAGAGTGATGAATAACGAAGGCAGAGCTGGAAGGACGAGGAAGCCTGGTTGAACCGGAAGGACAATAGTCCCAGGTGGAGCCGAGGGAGCACGGAGCCAAGGTGGAGACAAGGGAGCACAGAGCCAAGGTGGAGCTGACTGGTCGACGGGCCAAGGTGGAGTAATGGGCTTGGAGTTCAAAGTGGAGCTAGAGGGTCAAGACACCAGGGCAGACTGGCAAACAACTAGCCCAGGGCAGATCCAAACTGCAGAGAGGAGCCGGTGAAAGAGTCAAAGGGTTCCCTGCTGGTGGAATAACCTGCCTAACTCAAAGCGAACAGCAGAATCTTTAGCCATTTCCAAGAAACTTAAAAATCTTTTTCATCAACACTTGACTCAGTAATACTAACACTTTCCATTGTATCTATGATATATTGCTACGTGCACTGTGCTGGTCTAACAAGGACTTGTCGCAGCACTTACATATTGTTACTCTTTTGTTGGTTCAAATGCTTGTATTGTTCTCCTCATCTCCTCATTTGTAAGTCACTTTGGATTAAAGCATCTGCTAAATGATTAAATGTAAATGTAAAGGGCTGAAGGGAGCCAGCGGAGACAGGGCCGAAGAATAGCATGGGCAAAGAGTTACAAGATGATCTCCTTGACTGTGACAGGGCAGGCAGAGAGTTCAAAAACTACCTCCTTGGTCGATATGGAACAGGCAGAGAGTTCAAAAACGGCCCCCTTGGCTGATACAGGACATGCAAAGAGTTAAAAAATGGCCTTCTTGGCTGATACAGGACAGGCAGGGAGTTCAAACATGACCTCCTTGGCCAATACGGGACAGGCAGAGAGTTTAAAAAAAGGTTTCCTTTGCTGATTCGAGACAGGTAGAGAGGTCAAAAACAGCATCTTCGGCCGATACGGTACAGGCAGAGAATTTAAAAATGGTCTCTTTGACTGATCTGGGACAGGGAGAGAAGGTGGGAGTGGGAGTGGGAGGCAGGGTGGGAACATCACAGACCACACTGACATGGTGCTGGGCGACGAAACAGACATGGTGCTGGGCAATGAAACGGGCATGGTGCTAATCCTTTCACTTTCCTCTATGATTATAATGGGGCTCGAGCTCAGCACACTAACATCAACCTTGGTAGTATGGGCAGGGCTCCACTCCATATCCACATATTCTATTAGAACTCCCACAGGAACAGACACAGGGACTGGCTCACACACCTGGTCAGCCTCAACTTTTAGCTCGGGCTCCGGGATGAACTTGGCCTTGGGGGTATGCTCCTTGATGCGAATGATGGCTGGCTCACACATCTGGTCAGACTTGGCCTTCCATAGCTCTGGGTCTGTCTGGGTCTGCGATGGGCTCTGGCTTTATGACATTTTGTACATTTGACAAAAATTTACTAAAATTAGAAAGGTTTTTTCTTTGCATTTTTCGTGTACAGACAACACAATTGTCAAATCACCTTGCGTTCACACAGATCCCCGAAAATGACTAAAAATGCTTTATTATGCATGTCAGGCCAGTAGATGGTGATGTCACTTTGTAAAGAAACACTATAGATTGAACACATAATATGCATGCACACAATGTCACCGTTTTCACAAATTGTTGTTTTCGTAGTTTACATGGAGACGATAACGGTATCCTTTTCAAAACTTGCACTTTGAATCCCATTTTCAAAAGTGTGCATTTTCAGGCCCCCAAAACATCATTGTCACATAAATTAACGGCCAAAATGCATATGTTTTTATTTGAAAGCAGTGTAGTATAAACAGCCCCTCAAAATCCAATTAAAACACAGGCAAAACATGGCATTATCGTGACTCGTATTTCACGGGACTCATACCCAAGTGCTCCACATCACATGTGCAATGCTGTATCATGTGAGCTACCAAGCAAGTATACTATGTCAGAAAAGCTAAATCAATGGATCTGGTTCATGCACTATGGTAAGTGTTTTGAAGTCATAATATACAACCCGATTTCTGGAAATGTTGGGATGTTTTTAAAATTTGAATAAAATGAAAAATAAAAGACTTTCAAATCACATGAGCCTATATTTTATTCACAACAGAGCATAGATAGCATAACAAATGTTTAAAGGGAGGAATTTTACAATGTTATTCAAACAATGTTCCTCAACGTCAAATTGCAAAGGCTTTGCAAATCTCATCATCTACAGTGCATAACATCATCAAAAGATTCAGGGAAACTGGAGAAATCTCTTTGAGTAAGGGACAAGGCCGAAGACCTTTATTGGATGCCCGTGGTCATCACTCATCGGCATGATTGTGTCAATGACATTACTAAATAGGCCCAGGAATACTTCCAGAAACCACTGCCGGTAAACACAATCTACCGTGCCATCTGCAGATGCCAACTAAAGCTCTATCATGCAAAAGGAAACCATATGTGAACGTGGTCCAGAAGTGCTGTCATGTCCTGTGGGCCAAGGCTCATTTGAAAAAAATGGACTGTTTCAAAGTGGAAAAGTGTTCTATGGTCAGACAAGTCCAAATTTGACATTCTTGTTGGAAATCATGGACGCTGTGTCCTCCGAGCTATAGAGGAGGGAGACCTTCCAGCCTGTTATCAGTGTTCAGTTCAAAGCCAGCATCTCTGATGGTATGGGGGTGCATAAGTGCATACGGTATGGGCAGCTTGCATGTTTTGGAAGGCACTATGAATGCTGAAATGTATCTAAAGGTTTTAGAGCAACATATGCTCCCCTCCAGATGATGTCTATTTCAGAGAAGACCTTGTGTATTTCAGCAGGACAATGCAAAACCACATACTTCAGCTATTACAACAGCATGGCTTCGTCATAGAGGAGTCAGGGTGCTGAATTGGCCTGTCTGCAGTCCAGATCTTTCATTTTGTGCATAAAATTGTAACATTTCTCAGTTTAAACATTTATGTTATCTATGTTCTATTGTGAATAAAATATTGGCTCATGTGATTTGAAAGTATTTTATTTTTCATTTTATTAAGGATAAGGATAAACCTTATTTGTTCCCGAAGGGGAAATTTGTCTTGGGCAAAGTGCTACAGTGTTACTCTGACCATACAATAACATGACAGTTAAACAGACAGTTAAATTCAAATTTACAAAATGTCCCAACATTTCCAGAATTTGGAATACTGTCACTAGTGTTCATTTCAGCTGGAAGCTGCATTGAATTGTATGTATAGATAAGTTTTTGGTGTTTTGCAGAAATGTAGGTAGAGGCATGTTTTTCCAATGAGCCTAGGTTGGAAAATTGTTGATCTCAATTTTAATTGCACCACAACCAACAATTTTGCTCCTAAAAAGTGTTAGTGTATTTGTTTAACAACAGTCAGTATCATTGAAGATCATGCTTGTGATGAAATATGAGATGTGATGTGTGAAGAAAACAAAGGAAAATTTATGTGAATATCACTTTGAATTTAAATGTCATAAAAAGGTGTTATTTGGTGAAATTATTTTGTTTATATTTATAATAAATATAAATTATATATATGTGTATATATATATATATATATATATATATATATATATATATATATATATATATATATATATATATATATATATATATTAAAAAATAGAATACATAAACATTTAAAAAATGTTTAAAATGTAAGTCCCACCACCATGATTTGAGAAATTTGTTTATGCAGTTCAGGGAGAAAAATAAAAACAAAAATGAGAGACTCTGGGTACTCTGGGTTCAGGCCAAATTCTGAGCTCAGAACCCTCTCCTCAGACAGCACACCAAATACACATATTTTACACTATATCTGATTGTTTGTTAGTGTGAACTTGTGAAAGAGGGCCCAGCAGACTATACCACTTAGCATTTTTTTATGTATTTGAGAGGAGGAGGAATGGTAGATGCTTTTAGATACTGGTTAATAAAATGGAGCTGCCCTCAGCATCTGTCTGTGCCTGTGTCTGGTAAGTAAGTGGGATTCTGGGCCGGGTTCCAGGCTTGGATAATACAGGGGGACTGGAGGCCTGCCACAGCACTTCGAGGAGAGCTCCCTAACTACTGTTTTAAAGGAACTGCTGAACTGGCTTTTATTGAGCTGGGCCTCTCGCCTTTGTTCTCTCAATTAAGATGATGAGCTAATGTTTGAATTGCTCTGAGAGTGTAAGCCCCTTCTTTCAGGATCTTCATTAAGCGTGCGTAGGCTTGAATTGAATAAAAATGTACCGCTAAAGGGAGCGTTACTCTAATGTACTCAGTTTTCCTGAGCATCCATAATTAAAGAGGTCTTGATATAATAACATGATAAATCAAGTAGGGCTGGTAAATTAAATTGATATGCAGAATATTAAGCAAATTGTGGTGGCAGCTTTTGAATATCATATGCGATCTATTCCATTTTCTGTGAATGGTAAAAATATGCAAGTTTGGCATATGTTTTAAAACTGTTTTTTTTTTTTTTTTTTTTTTTAGCTTAGAGGATGTTATTGGTCAGAGCAACATAACTTTTGCCAATTGAAGATGAACTGCTCCAGAAATGTGGATTTGTCATTAGCCTACCAGCCATATTGTCCTATTCCTCATACTGCTTTAGCCATTAAAGTGCCTGTTGTTGGAGTGGATTGGTATTTTCAGAGCTGTAAATTTCTTTTGCCCAGAGTTTTATAGCTGCTTTTAGAGTGAATTAAGACAACATATGGTTCCTTGTTCCTGGAAGTCAATATTCCTGTTCTTGGTATTTCTAAGAACTTGAGGATTCAGCATCAAGGTCTTTTATGTTCCAGACACTTTCTCTGAACTGAAGTAGAATATTTGAGAACCTAGTGGGTCTGGCACATGAAAAGACAGTATTGTAATATTGCTTTATATTCTCAAGAAAATCAAAGAGAAAAATTCAATATTCATTGACAGAGGGATATAAGCCTTATCTAGAGACAAGAATATCATAAAGACCTGTAAGCAACCCCCTAGTAACCACTCTTATGTTTTAATTTCTTGATTTTCATATGCCTTAATGCTGATACATATATAAAAACATTAGATGGTATAAGCATTGCATTCAAAAGATTGGGCTCAGTAATTTTTTTTTTTTTTAAGAAATTAATACATTTATTAAGCAATGTTGCATTAAATTATTCAAAAGACCTTTACATTGTTACAAACATTTCTATTTCAAATAAATTATGTTCTTTTAAACTTTCTAATTATCATAGAATCCTGTCAAAATAATATGTATCAGTTTAAAATAGTATGTCAGTTTAAAATAATATGTATCAGTTTCCAAGAATGATTTCTGAAGGATCATGTGACACCGAGTGGACTGGAGTAATAGCTGCTGAAAAATGAGCTTTGCCATCACAAGAATAAATTACTTTTTAAAATATATTAAATAGAAAACAGGTATTTTCAAATGTAGTAACATTTCACAACATTTACTGTTTTTACTGTATTTTTAACCAAAGAAAATAAGCCTTAGTGAGCATAAGAGATTCAAACATTAAGACATTTTAATGACCCAAGACTCAGTACCTCCCATGCTCACCCAAGAACAGTAGTGTACATCTTTATGACTCTGTGCTTGTTCCTCTTGTATTCAATATTTATGCCACAACCTGTACACCTAACAGACCAATGTACAGTGGCTGTGAGTAAAGAGTAAAGTACTTGAATGTGGGTCTGTTTTCACAGGGTAATCCGTCCTGCCAGAGGAATTCACAGTAGCTTGACCGTCTGAGGATAAGCAGGGCTGAAATATCACCTTTTGTACCTTAAGCCAATGTTTCTCAACTCCAGTCCTCGGGACCCACTGCTCTGCACATTTTGTATGTATCCCTTATTTAACACACCTGATTTAGATCATCAGCTCATTAGGAGAGTCTGCATGAACTGAATTGAGTGTGTCATATAAGATAGACATACAAAATGTGCAGAGCAGTGGGTCCCGAGGACTGGAGTTGAGAACCACTGCCTTAAGCATTATATTTATACTGCAGGTTTGAAGGATAACCATATCAGTACATTAAATGCTTGACTTAGCCATGTTTGTATGTTATGAACCTTATGCTTTAGAATATACAGAACATAAGCAGGTAAAGTCAAGTCAGGTTGGCATTGTAGGAGATTTATGAACCTTAATAAACACCTCATGGATATATATTGCATTCACCTGTTAGCAGCAACTTGATCTACGTACAACAGCATGTGAATGGTTATTACTTTACATCACATGTATTTTTGGGGAGAAATGAACCATAACACCATTGAATAGTTCCCTTAAAACATAAGATGTATGTTGTTTTACAACTTTTTTTTTTCACACATCTCATTTCTTTAGGTTTATAAAGAATATTCTTCACTGAAACTAAAGTCATCTTGATAACCAAGTACATAAACTTCAGAAATAAAAATGTCAGTCACACTTGTCTAGCTAGAACCTCCACACATTCTATCAAAGCATAAGGAATTGAAAAGTGTATGAACAAAACTGCTCTAAAGCACAGGTTGAGGATCCAAATGCAGCTTTATTAGAGCAATCCAGAATTATAATCCATAAAAGGCAATAGGTCAAAACACAGGGCAGATAATCCAGCAAGACAACAGGGCAGAAAAACACAGGCAAACAGGGAAATCCAGGTAACCAGGCAGAAAGTCAAAACCAAAACACAGATAACCAGAATAGTGCTCAGAATTGCAGTGTAATAACAAACAAGACTTGACAAAGAATGAGAAAACACAGTGCTTATATAGGCAGAGTTAACATGGGTAATGAGAAACAGCTGAAAGTAATCAGGCATAATGAGTCCAGGCAATGCATTATAGGAAATGCAGTCCATGATAAGATAACAAAGACAGAAGGAGTACCCTCTGGTGGAAATCAAGGACACTCCAGCTGGCAGGCTTAACACAAAATATACTTCACTTTTTACGCGTACACAAGGGTCAGTGTACAGTGCATGTGATGCAAATTTCGTCGTCAGAATAGTATGCGCGTACTGAACGTACAGCACCAATTTTTGTACTACTGTGCATACTTTTTATGCACAGATCGCACATTCACATTTAAATTTTTAAATTAAATTAGTCTTTAAAAGCGGCCTCCTTGGCTGAGACTCAGGAACTTGAAAAAAGCCTTTCTGGCCAAGACGCAACAGGCAGGAAGTTCAATAATGGCTTCTCTGGTCATAACGTGGCAGACAGGAAGTTCACAGGTGATCACCGTGGTCGTGTCAGGGCCGACAAGAAACTCAGGGACAACCTCTGTGGTCGTATCACGGCAAACAGGAAACTCGGGAACAACTTCCATGGTCGTGTCAGGGCAAACAGGAAGTTCATGGGCAGACACCACCGCTTTGGGGGAAACTAGATCAGGTTCCACCACCTCTAGAGAAGCATATGCATCCCAGACTGGCCATCACTTTAACAGGGAGTACAGTTGATGGTGGGAGAACCTCTGAGACCCCCAGACTTGATACCACCACAGAGATGCCAGCTGTTGCACCGACATCAGCGGTGTGTCCGCCAAACTTGAAGCCAGTCTCAAATGCCTAGGGACCACCTTGGTAGCTTCAAGTGCAATGTTTATGATGGCCACAATCTCTGGCGTGGCGTCCATGATGGCTGGAGACTCTTGCGTGGCGTCCATGATGGCTGGAGACTCTGGCCTGGTGGCCATGATGGCTGGAGACTCTGGCCTGGTGGCCATGATGGCTGGAGATGGTGTGATCCTCGAGGACCATCACGGATCAGCAAGGATTGTAAAGGGTTGCTGAGTCAATAGGAGATGAAATCAATGAGAGCAAAGTCTGGGAGATCAGTGAAATTAGCAATGTCCAGAAAGTCCTTGATATGGTCTTCAAGTGAATGAGTTCCTTGGCAAAGGCGAACTTGGGTGACTGCTGGATCCATAGAGGCGAAGTTTTCTGTGACAAAACTGCTCTGAAGTACAGGATGAGGATCCATATGCAGCTTTATTAGGTCAATCCAGAATCATAAGCCATAAAAATAGGGCTTATATAGGCAGAGTTAACATGGGTAATGAAAAACAGCTGAAAGTAATCAGGCATAAAAATTCTGGGTAATGAGTTATGGGAAATGCAGTCAATGATGAGATAACAAAGACGGAAGGAGTGCCCTCTGGTGAAAGTCAAGGGCATTCCAGCTGGCAGGCATTGAAAGTATGAGCATACAAAGAGAATTATTTTGGAACATTCAGAAATGAATGAAAATGTTAATTCTTCTGTGAATTTTTTGGATTCCACGTTAAACCAGTAATGTGAATGTTGGTGCTGAAAAATGAAAAATGGGAGAAAAAATCCTATAGACTTGCATTGAAGGTGGGACCTGAGCCATATCTGGTCCAAAACTGTTTTATTGTTTTTGAAACATGAAAAATGCTCATAATAAACACTATCTATGATGTTTATCAGCATCAAGATATTGATCTAATGGATATGACAAAAAATGTCAACAACAACTGTTCCTTTTGCATTCAACAATGATACCAGCAGCACAGCTGTAAGTGTGCGGAATCCATAAACACTTAAACTCATTTACATAAGAAAACAAAACAATCTTGCTCTGGTTCTGGAACATTGTACATAGCATTCAGAAGCCATAAAACTACTGACGCTCTACAGCCACATCACAGCCAGATTCTGGGTTTTGTGGTCTCGCTATGAGAACCATTTCCAAATACGAGAGTGCCACAGGACATTCTGTTCCCATCTCGTGCTGTGAAAGCTCCAATCAGCGCTGAAAGAGATATCCCACAATCCTTGATCCTACTGCGCTCAAACTGAGCTTTTTGTTTTTGTACGCCATCCAAGAGTTCAAAGTGTTCCCCTCTGGTGAGACAGCAAAGAGTCTCTGTTATGGAAAGGAGTTTCTGAATCGAGTCGCCACCTGTAGTTTACACACGGAGAACGTGGCTCCCAGCTGCCAGTTGCTTTAGATCTTGTTCCTTGAATACAATGGCACAGTTTCAGCTGATCACATGGCAGGGCCGCGTCTGAACGATGCTGTTTTTCTCGTAGCCTGTAAACACGCCCGTGACCCTCCCCAGATACAGCAGGGGGGCATCTGAGGACAAGGAGAGGGCCTCCTCTCGTCTCTTTCATCACAGATTGGGCAATTGCATCATGGAAGTTCCCTTTGCTGAAAGAGGACGGGAGAATTTTTATACATAGACATACATGTGAACACGCATTGCCCCT